>NC_056726.1:333277419-333577419 GCF_019279795.1 Protopterus annectens
TCAGTGATGTTCTTGTGATATAGATAACAGGTGCAGAATAGCGATGGTGACCCTTTCAGTGATGGTCTTGTGATATAGATAACAGGTGCAGAATAGCGATGGTGACCCTTTCAGTGATGCTTTTGTGATATAGATAACAGGTGCAGAATAGCGATGGTGACCCTTTCAGTGATGCTCTTGTGATATAGATAACAGGTGCAGAACAGCGATGGTGACCCTTTCAGTGATGCTCTTGTGATATAGATAACAGGTGCAGAATAGCGATGGTGACCCTTTCAGTGATGCTCTTGTGATATAGATAACAGGTGCAGAATAGCGATGGTGACCCTTTCAGTGATGCTCTTGTGATATAGATAACAGGTGCAGAATAGTGATGGTGACCCTTTCAGTGATGCTCTTGTGATATAGATATGGAAGAGAGAGGGAACCGGGACAGCTACTGGTCAGAAGCAGACCGCCAGGTTATGGCCCCCTGTCTTGGCCTGATTAAGGCATCCAAGGCATGCTTGAAAAAGGTCTTTGAAGTAGTGAAGATGGAAAGGTCAGTGAACAAGAATATATTGCCCAGCTGGATGACTTGGCAGACTGCTCCAGTGAAATCAGTCCAAGGCAGCTAAAGTTGCTTCTGTTTTGAAGAAAATGTTGGATAGAGTAGGGATGAGCCACGTGTGTCCTGATTCTGAAAACAGCTGGGTACAGTTTCTAAACAGAGCAGTTGATCATAATATGGACAAAGTGAAGGAGTTAACCGCAGCCTCTGCTTAGTTTCTGTATTATCCTTTCATGCAGAAGAGAATCAGGAGCTCTTGGAACAAATATCTGTACAGAGCTGAGGCTGAACATCCATGATGTGACTATACATCTGTGAGTTAAACATGTTTAAAATGGAGGGAGGTCAATAGTGTGGGAAGAAATAGCCAGGGAATTGTTATGGCGAGGCTTGTATAGGCCCTAGGGCCGATAGCGTAGTACCAACCTATGAACCTACGAACACACACTCACACACACACACGCACACACGCTCACACACACACACACACACACACACACACACACACACACACACACACACACACACTTCATAAATACTTAAAATACTTCGTTTTTGCAAGCCTAAGAACTTCCCTGTCTGTAAAGTATAGCCATCCTGATTGCAGGAAACTGTGGTACCAGAATATAATTGACTTACTATGGTCATCATAATGTCAATGTTATGCTTAGACAGGGACAAGTGAACTTTCAAAGACTGGTTGTAACTGCCCACCGTCTGATGCTTTGTGCAAGCCTAGAGCAATGTCAGTGGAATTCACATTACATTTATACCTTTCATAAATACTGGCCTGAATCAATACGCTACAGCTTCAAACAATATGGCTTGTTCATCTTTCTAATTGTTCAGGAAAACATTTTATATACAAGTGGCTTGGAGGGCACGTAAGGATGCTTCCCACCACTCAAAATACAATATGGTTAGGTTTTTCAATATTAAGTTATAGGAAAGTATAAAATTACTGTATCAAAAATGTAGCTTGGTATGTGGAAATCTTAGCTATGGTCTTCCAAATTTAATATTTTCTTTATTAAAAGATTAAAAAAGTCATACTGGGAAATATCAATATCGACTGGCAAAGTGTAGCCATAGACAGTCCTTCATCCTATGTAAACCTGTTTGACCTAAACCAGCTTATCACAACACGAAGAAGATACAAAAAAGGCAATGATAAGGGATAATATTAGATTACATATTTGTCTCAGACCCCAGGAAATATACTATTACTGGAACTTTGCCATATTCTCTCTAAGTGACCGGAACTTAGCCAAACTCTTTAAGTGACCACCCCCAATATATGCACATAGAATTTCCACCCATTATTGAAATACCCGCCAACATAAAGTATCCCAAAACCTCACTAAATTCAATAGACTCTTATTTATATCATAAAAACCTACAATTGGAATATATTAAAAACTCTCCCCAAGATGATAGCATCATTAACCACCCCCCAGTATATGCACATAGAATTTAAACCCATTATCAAAATACCTGCCAACATAAATACGTAATACTGCTTCTTTTTAGGTCTTTTGAGTAGATGTCTTTTGATACTCTATACCTCAATGTTTGACTTTTGTATGAACTGTTAATTTAATGTATTCCATACTGTATGTATCATCTCCTTGTGTGTATGCATTGAAATCTCTCATAACATGAAACAAATGTTCCATGTAATTTCCTGTTATTCTATGTATGTGTTGTTTGGAGCTTATCTCCCCGGGCCTCCGGTGAAAATGGACCCGTGTCCAGTTGGACTTTCCTGGTTAACAAATGTAAAAATAAAATAAATAAATAAAATAAATAAAACATGACTAAATTCAACAGTTTCTTAATAATATCCTAAAACCTACAACTGGACTGAATTAAAAACTCTCCCCAACATGATAGCATCATGACTTTCACTTCTGTATTCTTAAAAACTTTAAATAGATGTCCCTCACAGATGAAAAATGTATAAAATCAACTCACTTCCTCTGGCTCTCCACCATAAGCAAAACCATAATGCATACTAGGGACAAAGCCTGGAAAGAGTAGCTCAATCACAAATCCCTCCACAACTTTCAGCTTTATAGGGACTGCTATAACCAAGCTAAACCTAAGTTAAGAAGGACAAGGAGTAGTACTGTACTCAGTGACAACTTATCACAAAAATGACCCATACATTTTGGTCCTCATCCATATACTATTTATGCATGGCTCAAAAAGAGGCCCTTGCCCCTCCTAAAAGTCTTCCCCTTTGAAATAGCTACTAAATGTAATACCTACTTTACTTAAAGCATTGCTGTCCTCACAAATAGCACCCCCCCAGTCAGCTTTGCAACATAACATCAACAACATTCTCCAAAACCCCTAAACCTAAACCCCTGCCAAACAAGCATCTAAGCAATCCTTGACCACTGACATAACTAACTTCACCCGTAAACCAGTAGCAATATTTACCACTAAAAACTGCTACTCAAGCTTGAACTCTGCTGAACAGCTGTCAGTACCCTTCCCATCAAGATGACAGGAGAAGCCATATCTTACCCAGTGCATATCATAATCAGCAGATCCATACTTGAATCTTATAAACTGCCTATTTGGAAAAATATATATATCATCTCAATTCATAAAGAAGAAAACTCAATCAAAGTCTCTAATTTCTGACCAGTTGCAATTCTGCTCCTCTCAAAAATCTTAGAAAAATGTATCCATAAGCAACTTGTACACTGCTCCTCACAAAACACCTCTTAACATGTACATAACATGGATTCCACCCAGACCTTAGTACAACTACTGCACTATTATACTTAATGGAAAAATCAATAAGTGTAAGGACTCTGACAAACTTCTCTCCTCCCTATTTCTGGGTCTACTGAAAGCCTTCAATACCATTTCTCATCGCAACTCCTGCAACAAGTGCTCCACTTTGGCTTATCACCCACTACCTTAAACTGGTTTAAAAACTGTCTGATAGTAATCTGGAAAATGGTAACATACCCTCTCTCCCTACCAGCTTATCACCACTGGTGTACCCTAAGGCTCGATTCTTGGTCCACTTTTCATCATTATTTTTATAAGTGACCTTTACACTGCTACTGGACTAGTATCACCATACAATACACTGACAACTCAACACTGATATGCTGATTTGATAAACTAAAACATGTTCTCCAAATGATGCAAGACACTTTCACCTCAGTTAAAAACTGGTGCTAAGATGCCCAATTATTCCTTAACCCCCCCCCCCACCCAAAAAAAACTACACCTATTCCTTCCCAAAGCTCACATGGAAGACAAATCTAGTTTTAAAATCTTATCACTATGCAAACCAGAAATAGAACTAGTCTCCCACACAAAACTGATTGGGGTTCCAATTGATAACAATCTTAAATCTGAACTCCATGTTCAAAACAATGTAGAGAAAATTCACCAGAAACCTGGCATGCTGTAAATATACAAAAACATTTAACTCCACTAAAACCACCCTTGCAGCTATTTATAGTTTCATAGGTTCATACTAGGCTATCTGCCCTGGGGCAATTATAAGCCTAGCCCAATTCTGTATGGCTTACGCCACCCCTTGATTTGAGTATACTGTGCCCTTTTTAAGGTTTAGTTTACTGTGCCTCTGTCTAATAGTGACACGGGAGTAATCCCTGGGACAAACCTAAGATCCCCCATCCACCTATCGAGATTCTTCTTGCAGAGATTCAGTGAGGTGCTCTGCCTCACATGAACTGGAATTCTATTCCAGAGCGAAGGGAGCCTCTGGGTTATGAACCTGTCCCTCCAGCAAGTTCTATTTATTTCTGTGCTGAGGTTCAAGTCCCTCGAGCATGTGGCTCTAAGGGATTTAGATTTACTGAGGTGGAGCATGTCCATTAATTCTGGATTTGACATAGCTTTGTATGTCAGGCATAGATCGCCTCGAAGTAGGCGGTATGCAACTGAGTAGAGCTGGAGTTTTTTTAACCGAGCAGCATATGGCATCTGTTTGAGACCCTTGATCCTCTTGGTGAGATACTTTTGGGGTCTTTCTAATTGCTGCAGGTGTTGGGTAAGGTACATCCCAAAAGGAGCATTGCATTCTATGATGGGCCTGATGAGGGAGGAATAAAGGGGCACGATTACCTCTCTTGATCTAGATGTGAAACCCTTCGTGATGAGGTGGGCTATGTAGAAGGTCTTTCTAACCACTTTGGCAATGTGGTTTTCAAAGGAGAGATTGCTATCAACTTGGGTCCCCAGGTCCCTAATAACTTTCTCTGTACTTAATGGGTTTCCGCCTATGTGGTAATTTGTGGGCACATTGTTTTTGCCAAAGGGTATGACTATACATTTTTTGGCATTTAGCTTTAAACCATGGTGCTGGCACCAGTTATCTGTCTTTGTGAGACCTTTTTGAAGGATGTTTGTGTCAGCTGGAGAGTTGATTATGGCACCCAGTTTGCAGTCGTCTGCGAACTTGGTGAGCTATAGTCCTCCCACATTTGCCTGTACCTCGGAAAAGTATATACCGAACAAGAGTGGTCCCAGGACAGAACCCTGTGGGATGCCACTTGTGACTGGTTTCGAGTCTGACATGGCTCCAGCAACTCTCACTCTGTGGGTTCTGTCTTTGAGCCAGTTTGCGACCCATCTTGTGACATAGGGGTTTATATTTAAGCGGGATAGCTTATCTATGATGCCCGAGTGGGGTATTGTGTCAAATGCCTTTGCAAGGTCCAGATAGTGTGGACTACCTTCCCTTCATCTATGGCTTTGGTGACTGTTTCAAAGAAGTCAACCAGGTTCAAAAGGCAGGATCTGCCCTTGACAAAGCCGAACTGGGTAGGATCTAGTGTCTGTAGGTCTCCAATGTCTTTGTTTATGAGCTCCATGATGATCCTCTCCATAGCCTTGCAGACTAAGCTAGTCAGGCTTATGGGGCGATAGTTTCCAGGGTCCGTAGAGGCTCCACCTTTGCGGAGTGGGACCACTGTTGCTATACGCCATTCTGTGGGCACATATCCCGTAGTGAGGCTGAGATTGTATAGCTGTTTTATTTGAGGGATTAGTTCCTCTTGGAGTTCATGTAGGACGCAACCTGGGACGCCATCTGGTCCCATGGAAGCAGTGTTTTTTGCTTTGGAGAGGGCAGCCTTCACCTGAGCATCAGAGATGTTTGGGAGGCAGCCCTCTGCCGGGATAGATACTTGTTCTTTTGGGGGTGGAGAAGTTTGCACTGAACCTGTCTGCCAGGTTATTGGCGATGTCTGTGGGTTCAGTGTATTTTTTGTCGTTTAGAATCAACTCAGAACAAGTCTGGGAGTTGCATCCCAGGTTTGTAACATAACTGAAAAAAGCCTTATGATTGTCTTTGGTGTCCTGTGCAATTTTTCTCTCAAAGCTGGCCTTGGAGGATTTTATGAGGGATCGTAATTTTTTGCTAGTACTCATCAGAGATGCCTTCCCTATTAGGGATTTTGCTCTATCATGTAGTAGCTTCCTCCTTCTGTTGTACAGTTTATTTATGGCAGGGGTCCACCAGACTGGATGCCTGCCTTTGGATGATTGGGTCTTGGTTTTGTTTGGGATAGCATGATCCATGCATTCCTGGAGATGTCCGTAGAATGCCTTTATATAGGATTCTGCAGTTTGGGCTGTAGTTTTCACTGGCCCTGGGGCCTTGAAGGATTCCACTTCAGTTTTGAGAAGTGAGAAGTTTGCTTTTGAGAAGTTTTTCACTGTGGTTTTCTGGGCTGGGGGTGGGGTCGGGATGTGGACATCCAATGAACTTAGTTTATGGTCTGATCTTACCAATGAGGGATATACTTCTGGTGTGGAGCATAGAGTCCCCATGTTGGTAATGATCAGGTCTAGTATGTTGTCCCCTCTTGTGGGAGTGGTGACTAGTTGTTCCATAGCATTTGAGTTTATAATTTCCAGGAACCTTTGGGCTAAGGTGCTGGGGCTTGAGTAGTGCCTTCATTCACTCTTACGTGACACCGCTGTCCTTACAAATCTACAGACTTCAGTTAAATCTAAATGAGAAACATGCTATAACAAAGCTGCAAGCTTTGTCTCTAGTAAAGAATATTATACTCACCACTGCACACCCCCAAAACTTTGAACTGGCTTGAACGTTCCCACCACTTGGACTTCATACAACTAATCACCTCTCACAATATGATACGTGAACCTGATGAGTGCCCTGAACTAAGTTTATTCTACCTGTCTACCACCCAAACAGATCCCTTCATTTAAATGAGGAACAATGCCTCACCATCTATAAACCACAAAAATCAATTGGAACCACCTCTGTCATTGCTCAATTGTCAAACAATGGAATTCTTTTCCACTATTTATTAGATCTGTAATCAGCCTTCCTGCCTTTAAACACATTCTAAAACACCCCTTATCAAACTTATGGCTTTGTTAAACACATTCTAAAACACCCCTTATCAAACTTACGGCTTTGTTAAACACATTCTAAAACACCCCTTATCAAACTTACAGCTTTGTTAAACATATTCTAAAACACCCCTTATCAAACTTACAGCTTTGTTAAACACATTCTAAAACACCCCTTATCAAACATACGGCTTTGTTAAACACATTCTAAAACACCCCTTATCAAACTTACAGCTTTGTTAAACACATTCTAAAACACACCTTATCAAACTTACTTTGTTAAACACATTCTAAAACACCCCTTATCAAACTTACGGCTTTGTTAAACACATTCTAAAACACCCCTTGTCAAACTTACGGTTTTGTTAAACACATTCTTAAACACCACTTATCAAACTTACGGTTTTGTTAAACACATTCTAAAACACCCCTTATCAAACTTACGGCTTTGTTAAACACATTCTAAAACACACCTTATCAAACTTACAGCTTTGTTAAACACATTCTAAAACACCCCTTATCAAACTTACGGCTTTGTTAAACACATTCTAAAACACCCCTTATCAAACTTACGGTTTTGTTAAACACATTCTTAAACACCACTTATCAAACTTACGGCTTTGTTAAACACATTCTAAAACACCCCTTATCAAACTTACGGTTTTGTTAAACACATTCTAAAACACCACTTATCAAACTCACAGCTTTGTTAAACACATTCTAAAATACCACTTATGAAACTTATGGCTTTGTTAAACACATTCTAAAACACCCCTTATCAAACTTACGGCTTTGTTAAACACATTCTAAAACACCCCTTAGCAAACTTATGGCTTTGTTAAACACATTCTAAAACACGCCTATCAAACTTACGGCTTTGTTAAACACATTCTAAAACACCCCTTATCAAACTCACAGCTTTGTTAAACACATTCTAAAACACCACTTATCAAACTTACGGCTTTGATAAACACATTTTAAAACACCCCTTATCAAACTTATGGCTTTGTTAAACACATTCTAAAACACGCCTTATCAAACTTATGGCTTTGTTAAACACATTCTAAAACACAACTTATCAAACTCACAGCTTTGTTAAACACATTCTAAAACACCACTTATCAAACTTACGGCTTTGTTAAACACATTCTAAAACACCCCTTATCAAATTTACGGCTTTGTTAAACACATTCTGAAACACCACTTATCAAACTCACAGCTTTGCTCTTGTTCCACCACTGGCTGAGCTAAACTTTCCTTATCTCCACCTAGCCTCCATATCCTTTTATCCTCTCCATGCTGAATTTTCTAAAAATAAAAGTATAATTTTGAGCAAAAATTACTGTAAATAGGATAAATGCTCTCTATTTTGAAACTGTAAATATATATTTTTTCATCATTGTTAACAACATTGTATAACTTTTCAAATATATTCTTCTCTGATGTTTTACTTATATTTTTTGTGTAACATTCAAATATACTTTTTCTGAAGCTTTTCTCCTTGGGCCTCTGCTGAAAACAGGCTCTTTTTGACTCAGTCAAACTTTCCTGGTAAACAAATGGCATTAAACAAACAAACAAATAAATATTTACAAAATTATTGTTCTTAAAATGTTTTGTAATAAATTTGGAGCTTTTCTCCCTGGGCCTCCACTGAAAATCGGCTTATACCCAGTCGGACGTTCCTGGTAATCAAATGTCAATAAATAAATAAATAAATAAATTATTGTAATGTTCAGACAATCATTTCCTACATTTAAAAAAATGTCAGCTTTCTGTTCCTCATTATGGAAAACAGGTTCTATTTATTGAAGGCCTTTTACCATGACAGTCTTTGATTTTTTTACCCCATTCAACCTTATTCGCTGGGTGATGTTTGCTATAAACCCTGCTATGAGGAGTGAATCAGTGAATTACCTTCATTGAATTGATTCACACTGCTAATCTGAAAACATTTCAAGACAAATTCAGCAGTCTCTTCCCCGTTTCTCACTGATATAGGTTGGATATTGTCTAAAAGAATACCACCCTACAAAAGTGTCAGAAAATGTGCAGGCTGAATGAGTCTAATTCTACTCATCTACTATTAGATTTCTGCTTTTCTTTTACAGTTATCATCAGGTCAAACCGGAAATGTTCCAAAGGCAGGAAGAATTTTACACACACACACTAAAACACATGCTTGAGCACACCACACATATACACACAAGTACACACATACACACTGCCCAAAAGGCACATTCTAGGTCAAAGATAAAAAGAAAAACAAAAATAAAACACTTGGATCTCATTTTAAGACTGGTTTATTGCTTATATAGCAAACTGTCATTCATTTAGTTTTATTCTTTCTCAAGGTCAGAGCTCATGTTTAGGGAATTTAGAGTAACTTTCAGTGCATACTTACGCAACAATGGAATTAACAAAAATCTCTGCCTGAAACTGAACAATTCTATGGACTAGTTAAAGAAAAGCAGAATGTGCCTTTGCTTCATTATATACAGAACTTGTAAATCTCCTTCATGTATCTGTTGAGAGAAATTCAGGCACAGGTGATTTTAATTGGTCTCACAAAGTCTGCATTTCTAATTTCTCAGCTGAAGCAATCATTTTCTATTTGGTGATATATTACAATTTAAATCTTAACAGAATATTGTGGTTCATTAGGTGGGTTATTGACTTCAATGTAAAACTAGCTTAATTTCACTAGAATCAACAATTGAAACTCATTTTTGTTGCATTCATAAGGGACACAAACACATTCAACTACGTAGTTATATATAAAGAAACAATGACAAGCATTTATTTAGAAAGCTGTAAAAGACATCATAGGGCTGCAAAAGAAATGTAAGGTGTCAACTGCATCTCTGAACTGCTCCCCCATGAAATGCTGAGTTAAATGAATCTTCAGGTAACATACAGCAGGAAATGACTTCTCAAGACATTTGTCTAACTGCTATCAGGTGACTCTCACGGGAAATGTGTTAGTTGTATGTTTCTTTTATTATTAAACAGTCGCTAACTGCTGGGGCTGAGTGAACCCACTCATACTGTAAGTCTATAGTCATGCGACTCCCTGCAGCGTTACAGCTCTTGGTTTCAGTTTTCCGGCTCATAAAGTTTAAAGACTTTTCTGTGTTTTAATTCTAACCTTACGCAGCAGTTCTTGGTAAGGATACTTCCGTGAGGGGAAGCAGTATCAAGTGGTGAGACCCGAATACGGGCTTGAGCCTTAACAAGAAGGGCTCATACCAAAGGCACACTTCTCAACTTCTAAGTGCAAGAAATCTGGACAGTGTTAAAAATAACTGGGTGACAAAGGTGCAGCTTTATGGACAGGTTTTAAAATTGCTCTTATAAACTTAGAAAGTTGTTATAATAACAGGATTTACTTTAGCATGCATTTTTTAAAGCATATGAAGCCTGGAATTTAAATGTCTGCGATTATTTAATTATGTTAATCCTCAGTGATTTGCCAGAAATTCACAAATTTTATGAGGAACAGTCCAAAAGTATGAGCCAAAAATCTGGACAGTTGAGAGGCATAGGGCTGTCTGGTTAAGTGACTTGGTCAGGGTCACACAAGGCAAATGGAGGATGAGTCACTCAAACCCTGGACTAAAGGGAACATTTTTTTTAACAGTTCATATCTCTGATCTTCAGTGCTAACTGCCAGACAAACTGGGAAAAAGACAGAACACATCAATAAACACCCCAAACTTAAATAAACTGCTGTTTTGGTCAGACGTTTTGGAAGGACAGGTCCTAGTCAAAGTCTAGGAGCACCACACTAAAGAAGTTTGACCTTAAACCTGTTTAGTATATCCAGTCAAACAGCATGTATTTAAAAGGTGAGTAGAAAATACAGTACCCAGAATACCCAGATAATGTGACTTTCAACCTATTTAGTATATCCAGTCAAATAGCATGTATTTAAAAGGTGGGTAGAAAATACAGTACCCAGAATATCCAGAGAAAACCCTTGCAGAAATGTGGAGAACATAAAACCTCAAAACAGGCAGTGACTAGAAGCTAGAACTGAACCCCATGCTATGGAGCTGTGAAGCAAGTGATTGTTCAACAAAGTCTTCCTGCTGCCACCATGATGGCATCCCTGAGTTGTGGCCAGTGATAAACTAATTTGAAAAATCACAGTATCATGGTACAGGCTTTTCATTAGAGCTGCATCAAATGGTTTCTTCAATTGCCCAAAATATACATAACTCAGGTAGTTCTTTGCAGTTCATGTGGTGAAGAAATAGTTGCATTCTTAGCAAATCAACTAATATCTTAGTGGTCCCTCCTTGATAAGTTTTTGGTCGGTCAGCACTTCACCAATCAGACCTTTGCATTTTATTTCAACAAAAAATCCTGCATTTATCAATGTCTGTGTGCCCAAATGATGCATGACATGATACAATGTACCAAATGCATAAGTACCCTCCTACACAGAGCTCACTAGTTCACACTTTATATAGTATATGAGCTTACACATTCAAAGCTATGAGGACCTTTCTCGATAGGACCTTGTGTGGATTGAATCTGAAACAGTACAATCAAAATGGAAGTTTGCTTGAGGACAGAGATCAAATGGATAAGCCATAGATAAGAGATTTCCCAAAAACATCTTGTATCCATAAGTTGCAGTTGAAAAAATGGTAAAGATGTAACTAATGATCAATCAGATACAGGAGAATTCCTGCAGTGCAGAGATTCTTGAAGAAATCAGTGGAGGCAGGCACTTCTATGGTAGAATGGGCTTTGACCATTGCATTTTCCAGATGAGGATTGAGTGATACAACAATAATGCAGTTGACAATCCACTTGGAAAGTATCTGCTTGGTAATCCCTGGTCTGTCTCTTTTGGAGCAAAGGATGAGAACAACTGATTTTGCTTTCGTAACTTGTGCAGCCTCTTCAGGTACCACCTGGTGCGGTTGGAAGTGCATATCCATGATGTGTACTCAGGTACTACCTGGGGCCGTTGGAAGTGCACATCCATAATGTGAAGAGTACATTCACACCTGGGCCAGTGGAAATGCACAGCCATGATGTAAAGAGTACATTCTCACCTGGGCCATTGAAAGTGCACATCCACGATGTGAGGAGTACATTCACACTTGGGCCATTGGAAGTGCACATCCATGATGTGATGTGAAGAGTAAATTCCCACCTGGGCCATTGGAAGTGCACAGCCATTATGTAAAGAGTACATTCTCACCTGGGCCATTGGAAGTGTACATCTATGATCTGAAGAATACATTCACACCTGGGCCATTGGAAGTGTACATCCATGATGCGAAGAGTAAATTCTCACCTGGGCCATTGGAAGTGCACATCCACGATGTGAAGAGTACATTCTCAACTGGGCCACTGGAAGTGCACATCCATGAAGTAAAGTGTACATTCTCATCTAGGCTGTTGGAAGTGCACATCCTTGATGTGAAGAATACATTCAGACCTGGGCCCTTGGAAGTCCACATCCATGGTATGAAGAGTACATTCACAACTGAGCCGTTGGAAATGCACATCCATGATGTGAAGAGTACATTCACACCTGGGCCATTGGAAGTGCACATATGATGTAAAGAGTACATTCTCACCTGGGCCATTAGAAGTGCACATCCATGATGTGAAGAGTACATTCTCACCTGAGGCCGTTGGAAATGCACATCCATGATGTGAAGAGTACATTCACACCTGGTCTGTTGGAAATCCACATCCATGATATGAAGAGTGCATTCTCACCTGGGGCCATTAGAAGTGCACATCCATGATATGAAGAGTACATTCACAACTGGGGACATTGGAAGTCCACATCCATGATATGAAGAGTACATTCTCACCGAGGGCCATTGGAAGTGCACATACATGATGTGAAGAGTACATTCTCACATGGGCCATTGGAAGTGCACAGCTATGATGTGAAGAGTACATTCTTACCTGGGGCAGTTGGATGTGCACATCCATGATGTGAAGAGTACATTCTCCCCTGGGCCATTGGACGTTCACATTCATGATGTGAAGAGTACATTCTCATCTGGGGCAGTTGGACGTGAACATCCATGATGTGAAGAGTACATTCTCCCCTGCGCCATTGGAAGTTCACATTCATGATGTGAAGAGTACATTCTCATCTGGGGCAGTTGGACGTGAACATCCATGATGTGAAGAGTACATTCACACCTGGGCCATTGAAGTGCACATCCATGATGTGAAGAGTACATTCTCACCTGGGCCATTGGAAGTGCACATCCATGATGTGAAGAGTACATTCACACCTGGGGCCATTTGAAGTGCATATCCATGATGTGAAGAATACATTCTCACATGGGCCATTGGAAGTGCACATCCATGATGTGAAGAGTACATTCTCACCTGGGCCATTGGAAGTGCACAGCCATTATGTGAAGAATGCATTCACACCTGGGCTATTGGAAGGGCACATCCATGATGGGAAAAGTACATTCACACCTGGGCCATTGGAAGTGCACATCCATGATGTGAAGTGTACATTCTCACCTGGGCCATTGAACGTGCACAGCCATGATGTAAAGAGTGCATTCACACATGGGCCATTGGAAGTGCACATCCATGATATGAAGAGTACATTCGCACCAGGGCCGTTGGAAGTGCACATCCATGATGTGAACAGTACATTCTCTCCTGGGCCGTTGGAAGTGCACATCCATGATGTGAAGAGTACATTCTCACCTGGGCCATTGGAAGTGCACATCTATGATATGAAGAGTACATTCTCACCTGGGCCGTTCGAATTGCACATCCGTGATGTGAAGAGTACATTCACACCTGGGCCATTGGAAGTGCACATCTATGATGTGAAGAGTACATTCACACCTGGGCCATTGTAAGTGCATGTCCATGATGTGAAGAGTACATTCTCCCCTTGGCCATTGGAAGTGTACATTCTCACCTGAGGCCGTTGGAAATGCACATCCATGATGTGAAGAGTACATTCACACCTGGGCCATTGGAAATTTACACCCATGATATGAAGAGTATATTCTCACCTGGGGCCATTAGAAGTGCACACCCATGATATGAAGAGTACATTCACAACTGGGGACATTGGAAGTCCACATCCATGATATGAAGAGTACATTCTCACCGAGGGCCATTGGAAGTGCACATACATGATGTGAAGAGTACATTCTCACATGGGCTATTGGAAGTGCACATCCATGATGTGAAGAGTACATTCACACCTGGGGCCATTTGAAGTGCATATCCATGATGTGAAGAATACATTCTCACATGGGCCATTGGAAGTGCACAGCCATTATGTGAAGAATGCATTCACACCTGGGCTGTTGGAAGTGCACATCCATGATGGGAAAAGTACATTCACACCTGGGCCATTGGAAGTGCACATCCATGATGTGAAGAGTACATTCTCACCTGGGCCACTGAACGTGCACAGCCATGATGTAAAGAGTGCATTCACACCTGGGCCATTGGAAGTGCACATCCATGATATGAAGAGTAGATTCTCACCAGGGCCGTTGGAAGTGCACATCCATGATGTGAACAGTACATTCTCTCCTGGGCCATTGGAAGTGCACATCCATGATGTGAAGAGTACATTCTCACCTGGGCCATTGGAAGTGCACATCCATGATGTGAAGAGTACATTCTCCCCTTGGCCGTTGGAAGTGCACATTCACACTTGGGGCCGTTGGAAGTGCACATCCATGATGTGAAGAGTACATTCACAGCTGGGCCATTGTAAGCGCACATTCATGATGTGAAGAGTACATTTACACCTGGGCCGTTGTAAGTGCACGTCAATGATGTGGAGAGTACATTCACATCTGGGGACATTGGAAGTGTACATCCATGATGTGAAGAGTACATTCTCCCCTGAGCCGTTGGAAGTGCACATCCATGATGTGAAGATTACATTCACACCTGCGCCATTGGAAGTGCACATCCATGAAGTGAAGAGTACATTCTCACCTTGGCCGTTGGAAGTGCACATCCATGATGTGAAGAGTACATATTCAACTGGGCCGTTGAACGTGCATAGCCATTATGTAAATAGTAACTTCACACCTGGACCATTGGACGTGCACATCCATGATGTGAAAAGTACATTCTCACCTAGGCCATTGGAAGTGCACATCCATGATATGAAGAGTACATTCTCACCTGGGCCGTTGGAAGTGCACATCCATCATGTGAAGAGTACATTCACACCTGGGCCATTGTAAATGCACATCCATGATGTGAAGAGTACATTCACACCTGGGGACATTGGAAGTGTACATCCATGATGTGAAGAGTACATTCTCACCTGGGCCATTGGAAGTGCACATCCATCATGTGAAGAGTACATATTCAACTGGGCCGTTGAACGTGCATAGCCATTATGTGAAGAGTAACTTCACACGTGGGCCATTGGACGTGCACATCCATGATGTGAAGAGTACATTTTCACCTAGGCGATTGGAAGTGCACATCCATGATATGAAGAGTACTTTCTCACCTGGGCCATTGGAAGTGCACATCCATGATGTGAAGAGTACATTCTCACCTGGGCCATTGGAAGTGCACATCCATGATGTGAAGGGTACATTCACAGCTGGGTCATTGGAAGTGCATATCCATGATGTGAAGAGTACATTCACACCTGGGGCTCTTGTAAGTGCACATCCATGATGCGAAGAGTACATTCACATGTGGGCTGTTGGAAGTGCACATCCATTATGTGAACAGTAAATTCTCTCCTGAGCCATTGGAAGTGCACATCCAAGATGTGAACAGTACATTCTCACCTGGGCCGTTGGAAGTGCACATCCATGATGTGAAGTGTACATTCTCACCTGAACTGTTGGAGGTGCACTTCAATGATGTGAAGAGTACATTTTCACCTGGGCCATTGGAAGTGCACGTCCATGATGTGAAGTCTACATTCTCACCTGAACTGTTGGAAGTGCACATCCGTAATGTGAAGAGTGCATTCTCACCTGCAGCAGTTGGAAGTGCACATCCATGATGTGAAGAGTACATTCTCACCTGGGCCATTGGAAGTGCACATCTATGATATGAAGAGTACAGTCTCACCTCGGTCATTGGAAGTGCGCATCCATGATGTGAAGAGTACATTCACACCTGGGCCATTGGAAGTGCACATCCATGATATGAAGAGTACATTCTCACTTGGACCGTTGGAAGTGCACATCCATGATGTGAAGAATACATTAACACCTGGGCCATTGGAAGTGCACATCCAAGATGTGAAGAGTACATTCACACCTGGGCCATTGGAAGTGCACATCCATGATGTGAAGAGTACATTCTCCCCTTGGCCGTTGGAAGTGCACATTCACACTTGGGGCCATTGTAAGTGCACATCCATGATTTGAAGAGTACATTCACACCTGGGGCCATTGGAACTGCACATCGATGATGTGAAGAGTACATTCACACCTGGGCCATTGTAAGGGCACATTCATGATATGAAGAGTACATTCTCACCTGGGCCATTGTAAGTGCACATCCATGATGTGAAGAGTACATTCACACCTGGGCCATTGTAAGTGCACATCCATGATGTGAAGAGTACATTCACACCTGGGGACATTGGAAGTGTACATCCATGATGTGAAGAGTACATTCTCACCTGGGCCATTGTAAGTGCACATCCATGATGTGAAGAGTACATTCACAACTGGGACATTGGAAGTATACATCCATGATGTGAAGAGTACATTCTCACCTGGGCCATTGGAAGTGCACTTCCATGATGTGAAGACTAGATTCACACCTGGGCCATTGTAAGTGTACATCCATGATGTGAAGAGTACATTCACACCTGGGGACATTGGAAGTATACATCCATGATGTGAAGAGTACATTCTCACCTGGGCCATTGTAAGTGCACATCCATGATGTGAAGAGTACATTCACACTTGGGCCATTGTAAGTGCACATCCATGATGTGAAGAGTACATTCACATTTGGGCCATTGTAAGTGCACATTCATGATATGAAGAGTACATTCACACCTGGGCCATTGTAAGTGCACATCCATGATGTGAAGAGTACATTCACACCTGGGCCATTGTAAGTGCACATCCATGATGTGAAGAGTACATTCACACCTGGGGACATTGGAAGTGTACATCCATGATGTGAAGAGTACATTCTCACCTGGGCCATTGTAAGTGCACATCCATGATGTGAAGAATACATTCACACCTGGGCCATTGTAAGTGCACATCCATGATGTGAAGAGTACATTCACACCTGGGCCATTGGAAGTGCACATCCATGATGTGAAGAGTACATTCTCACCTGGGCTATTTGAAGTGCACTTTCATGATATGAAGAGGACATTCTCACCTGGGCCATTGAAAGTGCACATCCATAATATGAAGAATGCATTCACACCTGGGCCATTGGAAGTCCACATCCCTGATATGAAGTGTACATTCACACCTAGGGCTCTTGTAAGTGCACATCCATGATGTGAAGAGTACATTCACACGTGGGCTGTTGGAAGTGCACATCCATGATGTGAAGGGTACATTCACAGCTGGGTCATTGGAAGTGCATATCCATGATGTGAAGAGTACATTCACACCTGGGGCTCTTGTAAGTGCACGTCCATGATGCGAAGAGTACATTCACACATGGGCTGTTGGAAGTGCACATCCATTATGTGAACAGTACATTCTCTCCTGAGCCATTGGAAGTGCACATCCATGATGTGAACAGTACATTCTCACCTGGGCCATTGGAAGTGCACATCCATGATGCGAAGTCTACATTCTCACCTGAACTGTTGGAAGTGCACATCCATGATGTGATGAGTACATTCACACTTGGGACATTGGAAGTGCACATCCATGATGTGAAGAGTGCATTCTCACCTGGACCGTTGGAAGTACACATCCATGATGTGAAGAGTACATTCACACCTGGGCCATTGAAAGTGCACATCCATGATGTTAAGAGTACATTCTCACCTGGGCTATTGGAAGTGCACATCCATAATGTGAAGAGTGCATTCTCACCTCGGACAGCTGGAAGTGCACATCCATGATGTGAAGAGTACATTCTCACCTGGGCCATTGGAAGTGCACATCCATGATATGTAGAGTACATTCTCACCTCGGCCGTTGGAAGTGCACATCGATGATGTGAACAGTACATTCACACCTGGGCCATTGGGCCATTGGAAGTGCACATCCATGATATGAAGAGTACATTCTCACTTGGGCTATTGGAAGTGCACATCCATGATGTGAAGAATACATTAACACCTGGGCCATTGGAAGTGTACATCCATGATGTGAAGAGTACATTCTCACTTGGGCCATTGGAAGTGCACTTCCATGATGTGAAGAGTAGATTCACAACTGGGCCATTGTACGTGCACATCCATGATGTGAAGAGTACATTCACACCTGGGGCCATTGGAACTGCACATCAATGAAGTGAAGAGTACATTCACACCTGGGCCATTGTAAGCGCACATTCATGATATGAAGAGTACATTCACACCTGGGCCATTGTAAGTGCACATCCATGATATGAAGAGTACATTCACACCTGGGCCATTGTAAGTGCACATCCATGATGTGAAGAGTACATTCACACCTGGGGACATTGGAAGTGTACATCCATGATGTGAAGAGTACATTCTCACTTGGGCCATTGGAAGTGCACTTCCATGATGTGAAGAGTAGATTCACAACTGGGCCATTGGAAGTGCACATCCATGATGTGAAGAGTACATTCTCACCTGGGCCATTGGAAGTGCACATCCATGATGTGAAGAATGCATTCACACCTGGGCCATTGGAAGTCCACATCCCTGATATGAAGTATACATTCACACCTGGGCCATTGGAAGTGCACATCCATGATGTGAAGAGTACATTCTTATCTGGGCCATTGAACGTGCACAGCCATGATGTGAAGAGTACATTCACACTTGGGTCATTGGAAGTGCACATCCATGATGTGAAAAGTACATTCACACCTGGGCCATTGTAAGTGCAGATCCATGATGTGAAGAGTACATTCTCCCCTGGGCTGTTGTAATTGCACATCCATGATGTGAAGAGTACATTCACACCTGGGGCCGTTGGAAGTACACATTCATGATGTGAAGAGTACATTCACACCTGGGCCGTTGTAAGCACACATTCATGACGTGAAGAGTACATTCACACCTGGGCCATTAGAAGTCCACATCCATGATGTGAAAAGTACATTCTCACCTGGGCCATTGGAAGTGCACATCCATGATATGAAGAGTACATTCTCACCTGGGCCACTGGAAGTACATATCCATGATGTGAAGAATACATTCACACCTGGGCCATTGGAAGTCCACATCCCTGATATGAAGAGTACATTTACACCTGGGCCATTGGAAGTGCACATCCATGATGTGAAGGGTATATTCACAGCTGGGTCATTGGAAGTGCACATCCATGATGTGAAGAGTACATTCACACCTGGGGCTCTTGGAAGTGCACATCCATGATATGAAGAGTACATTTTCACCTGGACCGTTGGAATGTCACATCTATGATGTGAAGGGTACATTCACAGCTGGGTCATTGGAAGTGCATATCCATGATGCGAAGAGTACATTCACACGTGGGCTGTTGGAAGTGCAAATCCATGATGTGAACAGTACATTCTCTCCTGGGCCATTGGAAGTGCACATCCATGATGTGAAGAGTATCTTCTCACCCAGGCCGTTGGAAGTGCACATCCATGATGTGAAGAGTACATTCTCACCTGGGCCATTGGAAGTGCACTTCCATGATGTGAAGAGTACATTCACACCTGGGCCATTGGAAGTGCACATCTATGATGTGAAGAGTACATTCACAGCTGGGCCATTGGAAGTGCATATCCATGATGTGAAGAGTACATTCACATCTGGGGCTGTTGCAAGTGCACATCCGTGATGCGAAGAGTACATTCACACCTGGGCTGTTGGAAGTGCACATCCATGATGTGAAGAGTACATTCTCACCTGGGCCGTTGGAATTGCACATATGATGTAAAGAGTATATTCTCACTGGACCATTGGACATCCACAGCCATGATGTGAAGAGTACATTCTCACCTGATGCCATTGGAAATGCACATCCATGATGTGAAGAGTACATTCACACCTGGGCCGTTGGAAGTCCACATCCATGATACTATGAGTACATTCTCACTTGGGGCCATTGGAAGAGCACATCCATGATGTGAAGAGTACTTTCACCTGGGGACGTTGGAAGTGCACAGCCATGATGTGAAGAGTACATTCTCACCTGGGACAGTTGGAAGTGCACATCCATGATGTGAAGAGTACATTCTCACCTGGGCCGTTGGAAGTGCACATCCATGATGTGAAGAGTACTTTCACACCTGGGCCATTGTAAGTGCACATCCATGATGTGAAGAGTACATTCTCACCTGGGCTGTTGGATGTTCACATCCATGATGTGAAATGTTCATTCTCGCTTGGGCCATTGGAAATGCACATCCATGATGTGAAGAGTATATTCACACCTGGGCCATTGGAAGGGCACATCCGTGATGTGAAGAGTACATTCACACCTGGGCCATTGGAATTGCACATATGATGTAAAGAGTATATTCTCACTGGACCATTGGACATCCACAGCCATGATGTGAAGAGTACATTCTCACCTGATGCCATTGGAAATGCACATCCATGATGTGAAGAGTACATTCACACCTGGGTCGTTGGAAGTCCACATCCATGATACTATGAGTACATTCTCACTTGGGGCCATTGGAAGAGCACATCCATGATGTGAAGAGTACTTTTACCTGGGGACGTTGGAAGTGCACAGCCATGATGTGAAGAGTACATTCTCACCTGGGACAGTTGGAAGTGCACATCCATGATGTGAAGAGTATATTCTCACCTGGGCCGTTGCAAGTGCACATCCATGATGTGAACAGTACATTCTCACCTGGAGCAGTTGGAATTGCACATCCATGATGTGAAGAGTACATTCACACCTGGGCTGTTGGAAGTGCACATCCATGACATGAAAAGTACAGTCTCACCTGGGCCATTGGAAGTGCACATTCATGATATGAAGAGGACATTCTCACCTGGGCCATTGGAAGTGCACATCCATGATGTGAAGAATGCATTCACACCTGGGCCATTGGAAGTCCACATCCCTGATATGAAGTATACATTCACACCTGGGACATTGGAAGTGCACATCCATGATGTGAAGAGTACATTCTCATCTGGGCCATTGAACATGCACAGCCATGATGTATAGAGTACATTCACACTTGGGTCATTGGAAGTGCACATCCATAATATGAAGAGCACATTCTCACCTGGGCCTTTGGAATTGTACATCCATGATGTGAAGAGTACATTCACACCTTCGCCATTGGAAGTGCACATCCATGATGTGAAAAGTACATTTCCACCTGGGCCATTGTAAGTGCACATCTATGATGTGAAGAGTACATTCTCCCCTGGGCTGTTGGAAGTGCACATTCACACTTGGGGCTGTTGTAATTGCACATCCATGATGTGAAGAGTACATTCACACCTGGGGCCGTTGGAAGTACACATTCATGATGTGAAGAGTACATTCACACCTGGGCCGTTGTAAGCACACATTCATGACGTGAAGAGTACATTCACACCTGGGCCATTAGAAGTCCACATCCATGATGTGAAAAGTACATTCTCACCTGGGCCATTGGAAGTGCACATCCATGATATGAAGAGTACATTCTCACCTGGGCCACTGGAAGTACATATCCATGATGTGAAGAATACATTCACACCTGGGCCATTGGAAGTCCACATCCCTGATATGAAGAGTACATTTACACCTGGGCCATTGGAAGTGCACATCCATGATGTGAAGGGTATATTCACAGCTGGGTCATTGGAAGTGCATATCCATGATGTGAAGAGTACATTCACACCTGGGGCTCTTGGAAGTGCACATCCATGATATGAAGAGTACATTTTCACCTGGACCGTTGGAATGTCACATCTATGATGTGAAGGGTACATTCACAGCTGGGTCATTGGAAGTGCATATCCATGATGCGAAGAGTACATTCACATGTGGGCTGTTGGAAGTGCAAACCCATGCTGTGAACAGTACATTCTCTCCTGGGCCATTGGAAGTGCACATCCATGATGTGAAGAGTACATTCTCACCTGGGTCATTGGAAGTGCACATCCATGATGTGAAGAGTACATTCTCACCTGGACTGTTGGAAGTGCACATCCATGATGTGAAGAGTACATTCACACCTGGGCCATTGGAAGTGCACATCTATGATGTGAAGAGTACATTCACAGCTGGGCCATTGGAAGTGCATATCCATGATGTGAAGAGTACATTCACATCTGGGGCTGTTGCAAGTGCACATCCGTGATGCGAAGAGTACATTCACACCTGGGCTGTTGGAAGTGCACATCCATGATGTGAAGAGTACATTCTCACCCAGGCCGTTGGAAGTGCACATCCATGATGTGAAGAGTACATTCTCACCTGGGCCATTGGAAGTGCACATCCATGATGTGAAGAGTACTTTCACACCTGGGCCATTGTAAGTGCACATCCATGATGTGAAGAGTACATTCTCACCTGGGCTGTTGGATGTTCACATCCATGATATGAAATGTTCATTCTCGCTTGGGCCATTGGAAATGCACATCCATGATGTGAAGAGTATATTCACACCTGGGCCATTGGAAGGGCACATCCGTGATGTGAAGAGTACATTCACACCTGAGCCATTGTAAGTGCACATTCATGATATGAAGAGTACATTCACACCTGGGCCATTGTAAGTGCACATCCATGATGTGAAGAGTATATTCACACCTGGGCCATTGTAAGTGCACATCCATGATGTGAAGAGTACATTCACACCTGGGGACATTGGAGGTGTACATCCATGATGTGAAGAGTACATTCTCACCTGGGCCATTGGAAGTGCACTTCCATGATGTGAAGAGTACATTCACACCTGGGCCATTGGAAGTGCACATCTATGATGTGAAGAGTACATTCACAGCTGGGCCATTGGAAGTGCATATCCATGATGTGAAGAGTACATTCACATCTGGGGCTGTTGCAAGTGCACATCCATGATGCGAAGAGTACATTCACACCTGGGCTGTTGGAAGTGCACATCCATGATGTGAAGAGTACATTCTCACCCAGGCCATTGGAAGTGCACATCCATGATGTGAAGAGTACATTCTCACCTGGGCCGTTGGAAGTGCACATCCATGATGTGAAGAGTACTTTCACACCTGGGCCATTGTAAGTGCACATCCATGATGTGAAGAGTACATTCTCACCTGGGCTGTTGGATGTTCACATCCATGATGTGAAATGTTCATTCTCGCTTGGGCCATTGGAAATGCACATCCATGATGTGAAGAGTATATTCACACCTGGGCCATTGGAAGGGCACATCCATGATGTGAAGAGTACATTAACACCTGGGCCATTGGAATGGCACATATGATGTAAAGAGTATATTCTCACTGGACCATTGGACATCCACAGCCATGATGTGAAGATTACATTCTCACCTGATGCCATTGGAAATGCACATCCATGATGTGAAGAGTACATTCACACCTGGGCAGTTGGAAGTCCACATCCATGATACTATGAGTACATTCTCACTTGGGGCCATTGGAAGAGCACATCCATGATGTGAAGAGTACTTTCACCTGGGGACGTTGGAAGTGCACAGCCACGATGTGAAGAGTACATTCTCACCTGGGACAGTTGGAAGTGCACATCCATGATGTGAAGAGTACATTCTCACCTGGGCCGTTGCAAGTGCACATCCATGATGTGAACAGTACATTCTCACCTGGAGCAGTTGGAATTGCACATCCATGATGTGAAGAGTACATTCACACCTGGGCCGTTGGAAGTGCACATCCATGACATGAAAAGTACAGTCTCACCTGGGCCATGGGAAGTGCACATCCATGATGTGAAGAGTACATTCACACCTGGGGCCGTTGGAAGTGCACATCCATGATGTTCATAGGTTCATAGGTTCATACTAGGCTATCTGCCCTAGGGCATTTATAAGCCTAGCCAGAGTATGTTTGGCTTTTGCCACCCAGTTTAAATAAATATTGCTATGCCCTTTTTCGAGTTTGGTATACTGTGCCTCTGTCTAACAGTGACACAGAAGTGATACCCGGGGTAAACCTACGATCTCCCATCCACTCATCAAGATTCCTCTTGAAGAGAGTCAATGAGGGACTCTGCCTAACCTGGACTGGGATTTTATTCCAGAGTGAAGTGAGCCTCTGGGTTATGAATCTGTCCCTTCAGCATGTCCTATTTATTTCAGTGCTGAGGTTCAAGTCTCTCGAGCGTGTAGCTTGATGGGATTTGGATTTTCTGAGGTGCAGCATGTCTCTTAATTCCGGGTTGGACATGGCTTTATACGTCAGGCACAGGTCGCCTCTGAGCAGGCGGTATGCCACTGAGTAGAGCTGGAGTTTCTTTAACCGGGCAGCATATGGCATCTGTTTGAGCCCTTTGATCCTCTTGGTGAGGTACTTTTGGGGTCTTTCCAGTTGCTGCAGGTGTTTGGTAAGGTACATCCCAAAAGGGGCATTGTACTCGATTATGGGCCTGAGGGATGAGTAAAGAGGCACGATGACCTCCCCTAATCTAGATGTGAATCCCTTCATGATTATGTGGGCTATATAAAATGTTGTTCTAACCACTTTGTCCACGTGGTTGTCAAATGAGAGATTGCTATCAACTTGGGTCCCCAGGTCCCTAATTACTTCTTCTGTACTTAATGGATTACCACCCATGTGGTAACTTGTGGGCACTTTGTTTTTGCCAAAGGGGATGACTATACACCTTTTGGCATTTAGCTTGAGGCCATGGCTCTGGCACCAGTTGTCTGTTACTATGAGGCCCTTTTGGAGGATGCTTGTGTCGGCTGGAGAGTCGATTATGGCACCCAGTTTGCAGTCATCTGCGAACTTGGTCAGCCACAGTCCTTCCATGTTGGCCTGTACCTCCGAGAAATATATACCGAACAAGAGAGGTCCCAGGACTGAGCCTTGTGGGATGCCACTTGTAACTGGTTTGGAGTCTGACATGGCTCCAGAAATTCTAACCATGTGGGTTCTGTCCTTGAGCCAGTTTGCAACCCATCTAGTGACATAGGGGTTTATATTTAAGCTGGTGAGCTTATCTATAATGCCCGAGTGGGGTATTGAATCGAAGGCTTTTGCGAGGTCCAGGTAGGCTGTGTGGACCACCTTCCCTTCGTCAATGGCCTTGGTGACTGTTTCAAAGAAGTCAACCAGGTTTAAGAGGCAGGATCTGCCCTTAACAAAGCCGAACTGGGTAGGATCCAGTGTCTGTAGGTCCCCAATATCTTTATTTATGAGGTCCATGATGATCCTTTCCATAGCTTTGCAGACCAAGCTAGTCAGGCTTATGGGGCGATAGTTTCCAGGGTCCGTTGAGGCACCACCTTTGTGGAGAGGGACCACTGTTGCTGTACGCCACTCTTTGGGTACATATCCTGTAGTAAGGCTGAGATTGAACAGTAGTTTTATGTTTGGGTTTAGCTCTTCTTGGAGTTCATGTACGACGCAGCCTGGGACACCGTCTGGTCCCATTGATGCTGTGTTTTTTGCTTTGGAGAGGGCGGCTGTTACCTGAGCATCTGAGATGTCAGGGGGGGCAGCACTCTGCTGGGATAGATATTTGCCCTTTTGGTGGGGCGGGGGGGGGAGAAGTTTGCGCTGAACCTGTCAGCTAGGATGTTGGCAATGTCTGTGGGTTTGGTGTATTTTTTGTCATTTTGGACTAATTCTGAGCATATCTGGGAATTCCCACCCAGGTTCCTAATATAACGAAAGAAAGCCTTGTGATTATCCTTAGTGTCCTGTGCAATTTTTCTCTCGAAGCTGGCCTTAGGCGATTTTATGAGTGCCCTTAGTTTTTTGCTATTACTGATCAGAGATGCCCTCCCTTTTTGGGATTTTGCTCTATCATGTAGTAGCTTCCTCCTTCTATTGTATAGTTTGTTTATGGCTGGGGTCCACCAGACAGGACATCTGCCTTTGGAGGATTGGGTCTTGGTTTTATTTGGGATTGCATGATCCATGCATTCCTGAATGTGTTCATAGAATGCATTTATAAATGATTCTGCGGTCTGGGCTGTATTTTCCACAGGCCCGGGGACTTTGAATGATTCCACCTCGGTTTTGAGGAGTGTGAAATTTGCTTTAGAGAAGTTTTTCACTGTGGTTTTCTGAGCAGGGGTTGGGGTTGGGATGTGAATATACAGTGAGATCAGTTTATGGTCTGATCTTACCAGTGAGGGATACACTTCTGGTCTGGAGCATAGAGTCCCCATGTTGGTGATGATCAGGTCCAGTATGTTTTCCCCTCTTGTGGGAGTGGTAACAAGTTGTTCCATAGCATTTGAGTTTATGAATTCTAGGAACCTTTGGGCTAGGGTGTTGGAGCTAGACTAATGCTCCCAGTCTATGTTTGGGTAGTTGAAGTCGCCCAATATAATGGTGTTTGGAGAGGCCTTCATATTTTCCAGTGTTCTCAGGAAGGCCGAGTGGGGTTCCTGGGTTTGGGAGGGTGGTCTGTAGCAGGCTATAAACTGGAAGGCTGTTTTACCCACTGTTAGTTGCACATGGATAGTCTCTGATGCTTCGTGCTTTGCCACCAACCTGGAGGTGTGGGTATCTTTGATGAATATCGATAATCCCCCTCCTTTTGTGGTTCGGTCCAAGTTTTGGGGCCGAAAAGCATGGTATGAGGTATAACCTAGTAGTGCTGGGGTGCTCTCAGGAGCCCTGAACCAGGTTTCTGTTACTGCCAGATATCGATGTTCTCCATGCTAAGGAGAGTTTCGAGTGCGTGCATCTTGAGGTTTAGACTTCTGGCGTTGAGTAGCATTACTCTTAGTTTCTTATCCCTTGTGATACCTATGGAGGTGGGTTTGTCTTTTGAGCCCTGCCTAAAAAAGGCACTATGGGGGTAGCAAGAGCCTTTGCCAATATCCGAAAGCCCAGGGGTGACAGGTGCAAGCCGTCCCTAGCGAAGCATCGTGGCTTGTCGAGCATATCATCCCAGGCTGACAGGCATTGGATCCCCTTTGAATGACACCAATACTTAAGCCAATTGTTGAAATTGATCATCTTGTCTTCATATTGTGGCATCATTCTTGGTGAGGGTAAGATGCTACTCAAGGTCAGGATCAAACAGGCCTGGGCTACATGCTCAGAGAGCTCCTCTATATCTTTTTTCATGTAGTCCAGGGAGGTACGTCTCAGGTCATTCACACCAGCATGGACAATGACTGAGTCATATTTGTACTTGTGAAGAGTACATTCACACCTGGGCCATTGGAAGTCCACATCCATGATACTAAGTGTACATTCTCACTTGGGGCCATTGGAAGAGCACATCCATGATGTGAAGAGTACATTCTCACCTGGACTGTTGGAAGTGCACATCCATGATGTGAAGAGTACATTCACACCTGGGCCATTGGAAGTGCACATCTATGATGTGAAGAGTACATTCACAGCTGGACCATTGAAAGTGCATATCCATGATGTGAAGAGTACGTTCACATCTGGGGCTGTTACAAGTGCACATCCATGATGCGAAGAGTACATTCACACCTGGGCTGTTGGAAGTGCACATCCATGATGTGAAGAGTACATTCTCACCCAGGCCGTTGGAAGTGCACATCCATGATGTGAAGAGTACATTCTCACCTGGGCCATTGGAAGTGCACATCCATGATGTGAAGAGTACTTTCACACCTGGGCCATTGTAAGTGCACATCCATGATGTGAAGAGTACATTCTCACCTGGGCTGTTGGATGTTCACATCCATGATGTGAAATGTTCATTCTCGCTTGGGCTATTGGAAATGCACATCCATGATGTGAAGAGTATATTCACACCTGGGCCATTGGAAGGGCACATCCGTGATGTGAAGAGTACATTCACACCTGGGCCATTGGAACTGCACATATGATTGTAAAGAGTATATTCTCACTGGACCATTGGACATCCACAGCCATGATGTGAAGAGTACATTCTCACCTGATGCCATTGGAAATGCACATCCATGATGTGAAGAGTACATTCACACCTGGGCCGTTGGAAGTCCACATCCATGATACTATGAGTACATTCTCACTTGGGGCCATTGGAAGAGCACATCCATGATGTGAAGAGTACTTTCACCTGGGGACGTTGGAAGTGCACAGCCACGATGTGAAGAGTACATTCTCACCTGGGACAGTTGGAAGTGCACATCCATGATGTGAAGAGTACATTCTCACCAGGGCCATTGCAAGTGCACATTCATGATGTGAACAGTACATTCTCACCTGGAGCAGTTGGAATTGCACATCCATGATGTGAAGAGTACATTCACACTTGGGCCGTTGGAAGTGCACATCCATGACATGAAAAGTACAGTCTCACCTGGGCCATGGGAAGTGCACATCCATGATGTGAAGAGTACATTCACACCTGGGGCCGTTGGAAGTGCACATCCATGATGTTCATAGGTTCATAGGTTCATACTAGGCTATCTGCCCTAGGGCATTTATAAGCCTAGCCAGAGTATGTTTGGCTTTTGCCACCCAGTTTAAATAAATATTGCTATGCCCTTTTTCGAGGTTGGTATACTGTGCCTCTGTCTAACAGTGACACAGAAGTTATACCCGGGATAAACCTACGATCTCCCATCCACTCATCAAGATTCCTCTTGAAGAGAGTCAATGAGGGACTCTGCCTAACCTGGACTGGGATTTTATTCCAGAGTGAAGTGAGCCTCTGGGTTATGAATCTGTCCCTCCAGCATGTCCTATTTATTTCAGTGCTGAGGTTCAAGTCTCTCGAGTGTGTAGCTTGATGGGATTTGGATTTTCTGAGGTGCAGCATGTCTCTTAATTCCAGGTTGGACATGGCTTTATACGTCAGGCACAGATCACCTCTGAGCAGGCGGTATGCCACTGAGTAGAGCTGGAGTTTCTTTAACCGGGCAGCATATGGCATCTGTTTGAGCCCTTTGATCCTCTTGGTGAGGTACTTTTGGGGTCTTTCCAGTTGCTGCAGGTGTTTGGTAAGGTACATCCCAAAAGGGACATTGTACTCGATTATGGGCCTGAGGGATGAGTAAAGAGGCATGATGACCTCCCCTAATCTAGATGTGAATCCCTTCATGATTATGTGGGCTATATAAAATGATTTTCTAACCACTTTGTCCACGTGGTTGTCAAATGAGAGATTGCTATCAACTTGGGTCCCCAGGTCCCTAATTACTTCTTCTGTACTTAATGGATTACCACCCATGTGGTAATTTGTGGGCACTTTGTTTTTGCCAAAGGGGATGACTATACACTTTTTGGCGTTTAGCTTGAGGCCATGGCTCTGGCACCAGTTGTCTGTTTCTATGAGGCCCTTATGGAGGATGCTTGTGTCGGCTGGAGAGTCGATTATGGCGCCCAGTTTGCAGTCTTCTGCGAACTTGGTCAGCCACAGTCCTTCCATGTTGGCCTGTACCTCGAGAAATATATACCGAACAAGAGAGGTCCCAAGACTGAGCCTTGTGGGATGCCACTTGTAACTGGTTTGGAGTCTGACATGGCTCCAGCAATTCTAACCATGTGGGTTCTGTCCTTGAGCCAGTTTGCAACCCATCTAGTGACATAGGGGTTTATATTTAAGCTGGTGAGCTTATCTATAATGCCCGAGTGGGGTATTGAATCGAAGGCTTTTGCGAAGTCCAGGTAGGCTGTGTGGACCACCTTCCCTTCGTCAATGGCCTTGGTGACTGTTTCAAAGAAGTCAACCAGGTTTAAGAGGCAGGATCTGCCCTTAACAAAGCTGAACTGGGTAGGATCCAGTGTCTGTAGGTCCCCAATATCTTTATTTATGAGGTCCATGATGATCCTTTCCATAGCTTTGCAGACCAAGCTAGTCAGGCTTATGGTGCGATAGTTTCCAGGGTCCGTTGAGGCACCACCTTTGTGGAGAGGGACCACTGTTGCTGTACGCCACTCTTTGGGTACATATCCTGTAGTAAGGCTGAGATTGAACAGTAGTTTTATGTTTGGGTTTAGCTCTTCTTGGAGTTCATGTAGGACGCAGCCCGGGACACCGTCTGGTCCCATTGATGCTGTGTTTTTTGCTTTGGAGAGGGCGGCTGTTACCTGAGCATCTGAGATGTCAGGGGGGCAGCACTCTGCTGGGATAGATATTTGCCCTTTTGGTGGGGTGGGGGAGTTTGCGCTGAACCTGTCAGCTAGGATGTTGGCAATGTCTGTGGGTTTGGTGTATTTTTTGTCATTTTGGACTAATTCTGAGCATATCTGGGAATTCCCACCCAGGTTCCTAATATAACTAAAGAAAGCCTTGTGATTATCCTTAGTGTCCTTTTTTATTTTTTTATTTTACATTTGTTGACCGGGCTAGTCTAGCTGGAGATATTTCCATTTTCAGTGGAGGCCCGGGGAGAAAAGCTCCACAGTAAGTACAATAAAGGAAAACATACTTGTGTTTTAAAGAAAGTTTGAAGAGACAAAAACTAACAACTCTACAGTTACTTATTATTACTAAGTGAGTTAATTACTGACTCACACAGTCCATAAAGTAAAACAAAAAAATACCTATACATACATAAAATACTAAGTATGATAAAGATATTAAATGAAATAATTACTACCACACACAGTTAAAGTCCAAAGGCATTGTATAAAGTTAAAAATGCTTTGTAAGATATTGATACAGGTAGGAAGTAAGAGAAAAGAGGGCTAAGAATAAGGGAAATTAGAAGTGATTAGCTATAGAAAGGGGAGCAAGTAAGTAGGTAAGAAGTAGGAGATAATTTTGAAGTAGAGTATAAGTAGTGGAAAGTTAATCAGGTTTACTACAGGTGCACAGCCAGTGATTTTGGAAGTGCAGTTTAATGTTTTGTTTGAAAAGAGGTAATGATGTAATCTTTGTTATGTTGCTAGGAAGTAAATTCCATTTTGTACCTACTGAATTGGTAAAAGGAGTCACCAGCAGTGTTATTTGATTTTATAGAACTAGCCAATAGTTTACTGGAGGAAGAGAGTTAAGATTATTATAGGGGATTATGAGTTGAGAGAGTATAGGGTGTTCGTAGGTTGGTACAGAATTTTATGGGCAATAGTGAGTTGTTGGATTGCAAGATAGTTTTGAAATTCTGGCCAGCCTAGTGGTTTCAGGTTGAGACAGTGATGTGTTCTGTAGGGGTTCCTGTAGCGAGCAATGTTATTATAGCAGGTAGCCAATTTAGAAAGGTTGTTTTCTTAAGGTTGGTGAAAATGGGAGAAGCATAGAGAAGAGTGGAAAGCAGATGGGAGTGAGCAATCCTAGTTCTAGAGGAAGGTGTTAGAAATGGTCTACGATATAAGGATCCTATTTTCCTATTGACAAGTTTTATGGAGTTGTTAATGTGTTGGTTGAAAGAGAGATTATTATCAATTGTAATACCTAGCAGTTTAGTGGTAGAGTCAGGAGAGATGATAGTGGCAGTGTTAGAGGAGATGGTGAAGTTTAAAGGGGTCCTGGATGTGGGGTGAAGAGGAGGAGTTTAGTTTTTAGCATTTAGTAAGGGGAATCGTCTAGAGAACCATGTTTCAGCGGTATTAAAGACTTTTTGAGTATGAGATCTAAGTTCTGAGGTGGATGATGCAGAGCAGATGAGTGTAGAATCATCAGCATATTGAATGCAAGTAGCTTGAGGGATTATATTTTGGAGATCATTAATGAAGAGGGAAAAGAGAAGTGGGCGAGAATAGAGCCTTGAGGAACTCCGATAGAAACAGGCAAAAGAGAAGAGATGTGGTTATTCCAGAGAACAGCTTGTTTTCTGTTAGTGAGATAAGAAGTAAACCATCTAATGGCAGGGATATCAAAAGATAGGGATTCAAGAGTATTGATTAATAAAGAGTGATTAACCATATCGAATGCTTTGGAGAGGTCAATGAAGATGAAGAGAGTAGGTTGTTGTTACGGTTCTGGTTAATAGTGTCTAGGAAGGAAAGGAGGGCAGTAGTAGTACTATGATATGGTCTGAAGCCATGTTGACAGTTGGCTATGATGTTGTGGAGAGAGGTGTTGTACAAGCTGATGGTGTATACATTTCTCCATTATTTTGGCCAATGGAGAAAGGAGAGCAATAGGTCTATAGTTAGAGTAGTCAATGGAGTTACCTTTATGGAGTGGGATGATGTGAGAGACCTTCCATAAATCAGGGATGATACCTTCTTTGATTGTCCTATTTATGAGAATAGAAATAGGATATGCGATAGCCTTGGCAGCTTTTGTAGAAAGAGTGAAGGTAACTTGTCAGCAGAGGGGTACAAGGTTTTAGTTTGAGAAGGAGTCTGTGTATGTAAGATGTAGCGATAGGATGTAGAGAGAATTTAAAGGCAGAGTTTATAAAGTTACATGTTGGGTGTGAGTTATTAGCGTTCAATTGTTTAGCAAGAGCTTGGATAGTTTCAGTGAAAAGAGTTAAAAGCATCTGCAGTTTGTTGAGGGGTATCAGGATCAGCATTAAGTGGGGAAGGTGTTTTAGAACTTCCTGGGAGAGGAGTCTATTGACTGAAGACCAGAAAAGTTTTGAATTATTATGGTGAGTTTGTTGTAGATTGAAGTAGAATTTCTTTTATCAGCTATTATTGCCTTTTGGTTAGATTTCTAAGCTGGCGGAAGTGTAGAAGATCAGGGTTATTTCTGTGTGATCTCCATGCCCAGACTTTATTTCTAGTGAGAATAAGTTTTTTGGTATCATGGGAGAGCCAGGGGGCAGCATTAGATTTAATTCTAATGCTACATTCAGGAGCATGTAAGTCAAGAATGGATAAAAAAGTAGAGTTAAAGTATATTACTGCATTTTCAAGAGGGAGTGTTTTTAAGGGGTTCCAATTGCATGCACTAAGTTCAGACTGAAACAGTTCTGGATTGAAGTGTTTGACGGTGCCTATGTTTCTTGTAATGCAGGGGTTTACACAATCAGCCTTTTCCCTTGTTATGAATGTTAAGGAGTGATCGCTAACATCATCTGGCAAAGTTCCTACTTTGTAACTATCTTTGACTTTATTTATAAGAATCCAGTCTAAAATGCTTTCTCTATTACTATGTTTGTTGAGCCTAGTAGTTGAAGTAATGGTTTGGATAAAACCATGGAGGTTGATATGAGAAGAAGGATTATCAGCAGTAATGCTATTCCAGTCTATGTTCAGGTCACCTAGGATGATAGTTTCTTGGGGATATGTGGCAGATATCCAGCTAAGGTAATTTTCGAGGATTGGTATGTTATTACCAGGTGGTAGGTATATACATATAATATAAAGGGATTTTTTGGAGTTTAATTGGAGTTTAGAAATTATTGCTTCTACCTTGCTATCTTGAGTTGGAGAGGCAGGAAGGGTAGTAATATTTAGATGATTTTTATAAAGAATTGCAACTCCACCACCTTTACGGTTGGGACGGTCAAGTCTTACCATATTGTAGCCTTGGGGAGTAATCTCAGTGTCTTTAGTGGAGGGCTTTAGCCAGGTCTCAGAGATGCAGAGAATGTCAAATGAGTGTAAATGAAGGAGGGAAAGGGTATTTTGTTGTTTATGCTTTGGGTATTAAGATGTCCTATTAGGAAGGTGTTATTGAGTTTGGGTATGGACATTAGGGGAGAGGAGAAAGTTGGACCAGGGTTAGGGTGGATATCTCCAGCTTGAAGGTTAAGAATGATAGGTTTCTTCTTAACCTTCAAGCTGGAGTGCAATTTTTCTCTCGAAGCTGGCCTTAGACGATTTTTTGAGTGCCCTTAGTAGTTTTTTGCTATTACTGATCAGAGATGCCTTCCCTTTTTGGGATTTTGCTCTATCATGTAGTAGCTTCCTCCTTCTATTGTATAGTTTGTTTATGGCTGGGGTCCACCAGACAGGACGTCTGCCTTTGGAGGATTGGGTCTTGGTTTTATTTGGGATTGCATGATCCATGCATTCCTGAATGTGTTCATAGAATGCATTTATAAATGATTCTGCGGTCTGGGCCGTATTTTCCACAGGCCCAGGGGCTTTGAAGGATTCCACCTCGGTTTTGAGGAGTGTGAAATTTGCTTTAGAAAAGTTTTTCACTGTGGTTTTCTGGGCAGGGGGTGGGGTCAGGATGTGAATATACAGTGAGATCAGTTTATGGTCTGATCTTACCAGTGAGGGATACACTTCTGGTCTGGAGCATAGAGTCCCCATGTTGGTGATGATCAGGTCCAGTATGTTTTCCCCTCTTGTGGGAGTGGTAACAAGTTGTTCCATAGCATTTGAGTTTATGAATTCTAGGAACCTTTGGGCTAGGGTGTTGGAGCTAGAGTAATGCTCCCAGTCTATGTTTAGGTAGTTGAAGTCGCCCAATATAATGGTGTTTGGAGAGGCCTTCATATTTTCCAGTGTTCTCAGGAAGGCTGAGTGGGGTTCCTGGGTTTGGGAGGGTGGTCTGTAGCAGGCTATAAACTGGAAGGCTGTTTTACCCACTGTTAGTTGCACATGGATAGTCTCTGATGCTTCGTGCTTTGCCACCAACCTGGAGGTGTGGGTATCTTTGATGAATATCGATACTCCCCCTCCTTTTGTGGTTCGGTCCAAGTTTTGGGGCCGAAAAGCATGGTATGATGTATAACCTAGTAGTGCTGGGGTGTTCTCAGGAGCCCTGAACCAGGTTTCTGTTATTGCACAGATATCAATGTTCTCCATGCTAAGGAGAGTTTCGAGTGCATCTTGAGGTTTAGACTTCTGGCATTGAGTAGCATTACTCTTAGTTTCTTATCCCTTGTGATACCTATGGAGGTGGGTTTGTCTTTTGAGCCCTGCCTAAAAAAGGCACTATGGGGGTAGCAAGAGCCTTTGCCAATATCCGAAAGCCCAGGGGTGACAGGTGCAAGCCGTTCCTAGCGAAGCATCGTGGCTTATCGAGCATATCATCCCAGGCTGACAGGCATTGGATCCCCTTTGAATGACACCAATACTTAAGCCAATTGTTGAAATTGATCATCTTGTCTTCATATTGTGGCATCATTCTTGGTGAGGATAAGATGCTACTCAAGGTCAGGATCAAACAGGCCTGGGCTACATGCTCAGAGAGCTCCTCTATGTCTCTTTTCATGTAGTCCAGGGAGGTACGTCTCAGGTCATTCACACCAGCATGGACATTGACTGAGTCATATTTGTACTTGTGAAGAGTACATTCACACCTGGGCCATTGGAAGTCCACATCCATGATACTAAGAGTACATTCTCACTTGGGGCCATTGGAAGTGCACATCGATTATGTGAAGAGTACATTCTCACCTGGGCCGTTGGAAGTGCACATCCATGATGTGAAGAGTACATTCACACCTGGGCTGTTGGAAGTGCACATCCATGATGTGAAGAGTACATTCACATCTGGGCAGTTGGAAGTGCACATCTATGATGTGAAGAGTCCATTTTCGCCTGGGCCTTTGGAAGTCCACATCCATGATGTGAAGAGTACATTCTCACCTAGGGCAGTTGGAAGTGCACATCTATGATGTGAAGAGTACATTCTCACCTGGGCCATTGGAAGTTCACATCCATGATGTGAAGAATCCATTCTCACCCGGGGCATTGGAAGTGCACATCCATGAAGTGAAGAGCACATTCTCACCTGGGCCGTTGGAAGTGCACATCCATGATGTGATGAGCACATTCTCATCTGGGCCATTGGAAGTGCATATCCATGATGTGAAGAGTACATTCTCACCTGGGCCGTTGGAAGTGCACATCCATGATGTGAAGAGTACATTCTCACCTGGGGCAGTTGGAAGTGCTTATCTATGATGTGAAGAGTACATTCTCACCTGGGTCATTGGAAGTGCTCATCCATGATGTGAAGAATACATTCACACCTGGGGACATTGGTCATGCACATCCATCATGTGAAAATGAGTTCTCACTTGGGCCGTTGGAAGTGCACTTCCATGATGTGAAGAGTACATTCACGCCCGGGCCGTTGGAAGTGCTCATCCATGATGTGAAGAATACATTCACACCTGGGGACATTGGTCATGCACATCCATCATGTGAAGAGTACGTTCTCACTTGGGCCGTTGGAAGTGCACTTCCATGATGTGAAGAGTATATTCACGCCCGGGCCGTTGGAAGTGCACATCCATGATGTGAAGAGTACATTATTTCCTGGGCCATTGGAAGTGCACATCCATGATGTGAGGAGTACATTCACACATGGGGAAGTTGGACATGCACATCCATCATGTGAAGAGTACATTCACATCTGGGGACATTGGAAGTGCACATCCGTGATGTGAAGAGTTCATTCTCACCTAGGGCAGTTGGAAGTGCACATCCATGATGTGAAGAGTACATTCTCACCTGGGGGAGTTGGAAGTGCACATCCATGCTGTGAAGAGTACATTCACATTCTCACCTGGGGGAGTTGGATGTGCACATCTATCATGTGAAGAGTACATTCGCACCTGGGGAAGTTGGACATGCACATCCATCATGTGAAGAGTACATTCACAATTAGTTTTTGCAACTGCAGAGAGGAGCAAGACATTTACTTACAGATTCAGGGAAATCTTCAAAATCACCTTTGGGTGGAAGTGTATGTTAATACTTTGAACACCTTGTCCTTGGGAAATATCAGATGTGGTTCTTTATTTCCGGGATGAGTATGTTTATAGATAACTGCTAGTCAGTCAGTCTACAGACCATTGCAAGCCTAGCCAATAACTCATGCTGAACATTTTCCTCCAGCCTCAAGGAGGGAATATATAATTTATCTAGATTTACCTTGAAGGTTGCAAGGGTGTTACTCTGCTTGAAATGTACCAAACATTTGTTCCAGAGGTGGAGAATATGTTGGTATAAATTTATTATTCTAATGTGTGTTATTTATTTGCTGATGAAGATTAAGTTCCTTTAATCTGGAATGCGAGGAACCATTTTTCTGTGAAGAAACAAAAATTCAAATAGAGCTGGAGCTTTCATGGTTCAAATTACTAGACACAGATCCCAAATGAACCCCACTACAAACTGACCAAGTTTGCAGACAACTGCAAACTGGGAGCAATTATTGAATCCCAAAATTATGTCAGTATACTTTAGGAGGGTCTTACACAGACTGACTGGTGTCTTAGTTATAGTCTCAAAGTGAATGCAAAGAAATGCATCATCATTCTCTTCAGTAAGAAGAATGTCCCTTCACACTATCAAATTAACAACAATATCCTGTGTACCTAGGAAGTTGTACAAAATCTGGGATCACAAGTAGTCTGAAACTTTAACTTTGATCACCATGTGTCTACTGTAGTAAGGAAAGCTTTCTACATAGCACGCTTGATTAGCAAAGGCAGCGCTTCTAGAACAAAGGAGGTTATAACCCCTCTATACTCATCACTAATCAGGCCGATAATTGAGTATAATGTCCCTTTTGCCATGTACTGTACAAAGCACCTGCAGCAATTGGAGAGACGTCAGAGGTTTCTAACTAAGAAGATTAAGGGACTTCAGCACATGCCTTACACAGACCAACTAAAGTCCCTGTCACTATACTCAGTATCGTATAGACTTCTTAGGGGAGGCTTACGTCTTGCCTTACAGAGCCATCTCTGACTGAAACATAATGAATTTGCTGCACATCTGTAAATCCAATGAGAGTAGAACAACTCATTCCGGGACCTAAATATGGCCTGTAATTTGAATAAGACATGCTGGTGAGACAAATTTGTCTCCCAGCAACTGCCACATCTTTGGAATAGGCTGCCAATTTATGTGAAGCAGAGTACCTCTCTGACACTGTTCAAAAGGAACCTGGATGAGTGGATGGGGCATCGTAAATTCTTACTGGGGATAGTGCCCACAACCCTCCTGGATATGAGCAGTCATTAATAAATACAATCCTGAGTACTGACTAGAGTATCTATGGAATTACACTGGGATGAAACAGCTAGGCTTGAAATGACCTCCAGGTCAATAGCCTAGTAACCTTCTATGATCCTTCGATCCTATGAATGGTGAAGTCTACAAGAAATTGAGTACAGAGAGATGGCTACCAGTTTATCCTGATGACTAAGATTTTTGAGGCCACTGATGTTTTAGTTAGGAACCTCTGAGATCTCTCAAGCTGAGTTATATTCTTAGACGAAAGCATGCCAAAAGGTAATTATATTTAATAATGGGTCTGATGAGATATAAGTAAATAGGAATTAGGATTTCTTTGCATCTAGTGAAGAAGCCTTTAATAGTTAGATGGGCCAGAGAGAAGTTCTTCCTAACTACTGAGGAGACGTGGTGGTCAAAAGATAAGGAATTATCAACAAGAGTGCCTAAATCTCTTAGGACAGTGACTGACTGGAGGGGTGTGCCAGCTGTGTGGGATGGGAAATTTTATGTTTACCAAAATTAAAAGTACTAAATGTTTTGAAATTTAATTTTAAACCATTGTCTGTGCACCAGTTATTAACATGGTCTAACACAGGTTGAAGCAACCGGGAGTCAGAGGAAAATGGAATCACAACTCCCAATTTACAGGTCATCTGCAAAATTAGATAACAGTAGGCCAGGAGTGTTGATCTAATGGTCTGAGAAATATGCACCAAATAGAGAGGGTTCAACATTGAGCCCTGTGGTATATCATTGATAACTTTTTTTACAATCAGAAATGACACCTGCAAGTCTAAGTACATCAGTTCTGTCTAACAACTGGTTAACAGCATAAGGGCCTGAAGCTCTGAGACAGGATGGGCAAAGGTGATACCACCAGGAACAAAGTTGTCAGTAAATGAACTTCAGTGCTGACCAGATGCAGCAGATGGGAAACTTGTCTATAATGGAATTCTGGACTCATGGGTGATAATGTGAGGGAGCAGGTTCTTAACTGCAGATTGAGATGCAGAACTCCTTTAAGGAATTGCTTGACCAGTTGGTGCTGGGATGCATTTCTTCTGTCCCCTGCAGATTGAGATGCAGAACTCCTATAAGGAATTGCTGGACCAGTTGGTGCTGGGATGCATTTCTTCTGTCCCCTGCAGATTGAGATGCAGAACTCCTTTAAGGAATTGCTTGACCAGTTGGTGCTGGGATGCATTTCTTCTCTCCCCAAGTCTTGATGTGCAGAAATAGCTAACACATGAACCTTGACTATGGATTGACTGAAGACCAGGAAGGTCAGCATCACTTGTATACTGACAGGGATCATAGGAGGTACTTTATACCCAAACCAAGAACCTTTTTCCAGTGGAGACATAGGTCTACTAAATTAATAGATTCTTGGCAACCTCAATCTTCTCGGCGAGTGGCACTGAGATGTTTGATGAAATAAGGGGATATCGTCAGGAGACAGGCTTTGAAGTAGAGTCACTTTTTCCTATCAGCAATAGCAGACATGATTTACTAGTGGTGGGAGGTTTTTATGTAACAATAGGTCCAATAACACCTGAAATCAGTCCCCTCTTGGCCAGCAGAGGCTGATGAGATTGCGTGTTGGTCTGTCCTCCTTGAGCGTTGAGATGAAGTGTGAAATCACCAGGAAGGTGTTATGAAGTAGAATACATCCACTGCTGCTTCTGTCATGCTGTGCTTCCCAGATAAGAAGACTGGAAGGGCACATTCTTCTGGGTGGCATACATCTTGCTGCCCTAGGTGCCTCACTTCCAGAAGACCATGTCGAAGCATGATTTCTGAATCAAGAGCTCCAGGAAAGCTATGGGCCTGGAGAAGAGCCTCTACCAGCGTATTACTATCCCTGGTATGTGGAGTTCTGTGAGAAGAATGCCCTTGTCTATGGCTCAATGTCAGGGAATCACCACTTCCTGCAAAAGGGATAAACCTTTTTCATCATTGTTTCTTTAGAAAACAATACAACAGACTGGACAGTCTTACCATACAAGAAAAGACCCCGGAAGCATCTATATTTCCAAGGCCTTGAGGGATGCAATCATTGTACTGAGCTCTAAATAGTTGCTATAGAATGCCCCCCCCTCCAGGTGGCCACTGTACCTGCACAGTAGGGGAGATAAGGTGGGATCCCTAGTCCCCAAACAAAGTATCCATCATCAAGCTGTATGGCAAGTTTGGCTGCAGAAATGTAAGTACCATTAGGTGGTGAAGATCGTCCACCACTTCAGTAACAGAGGTGTAACACCAAATACTAGTCTAAGAATGCATGGGAGCTGTGAACCTGGTCACACTTCAGAATCTGTTGCATCGCTGCATCTTCAGACATGCAGATTACACCACAAAGATCATAGCTACTATTAAGCCAGGAAGGTGCAGCAGGGTCCAAGTCTACACTCTGCACTGTGTCCTTAGTCAGGAGGCCTGGGCTGTAAGAAAGTGGTTACTCTCCAGCTATAAAATAACTGGCATTGGAGAGTTACACTTCACCCCAATGAAAGACTTTTTGGGAGCTAGAATCAGGGAGGATTTCTACTACTTAATCCCTATGAATGTCATGCATGGGAGGAATAGTTAGAGGGTTGTGTCTTGACAGTACTTGGAAAACACCGCTGGCAGGCAGTTATCTATGTAAAGGAACACCTGGAGTTCATTCTCCTGCAAGGTGTCAGCTCTCTTGGCTAACATCTTGGAGAAAACACTAGGTGCTGAGAAGAGTCCAATGACAGTACTTGGTAATGGAAATGGTGTTCTCCAAGAACAAGCCAGAGGAGTCTACTACATGGACTCCAGTTGCTCATGTGCTAGAAAATATCTGTCATGTCTGGTGACAGCATCCTGGCTCCCTGCAGAAGTAAGGGCATTATCCCTTACAGAGTGACCATCTGGAACCAGACATATAATACCCATGAGGTCTGGAATGAGACAGAATTTATCCATTCCCTTCATGACCAGTAACAGACCGGACAAAGAGTCCTAACCCTACTATTGCCCTAGGACAGTCTTTTTGTAGTGGAGCTGGGGTCTATCTCAGGAGCTCCACTGACATGGACTGATCTGGCAGTAGAGACCTTCCTGTGGAAGCACCTATGAACTTCAGCATATGTTCAACAATAACAAAGTCCAGAACACACTGGCTTCCTTCATGATGGTTCTCCAAACTGGTGCAGATGTAGAGAACAGCCTTGCCATAGGAGGTCACTGACAATACTTCGGGCAGCAACAAGTTTGTTTGGGGAGGTAGCAGCCAGGGCAACTTCAGTGGCACTGAGCAGTCAAGACTATAGGGCATTTAAGGGCCATCATCAGATATAGAGGAGACCTCATTCTCTTTTGGGCTTGACAAGGTTGAGTAGAAGAAAGGATGGAAGTGGCAAGAGGGAATCATAGAGGCCCTGTACAGAGGCCAGAGTCTACTTATTTTCAAGGCTTCATTGACCAGGTATTATGCAGGCTGACCGATAAGTATATCCCTAAAAAAGGGGGTATCAAGGATGTTCTTCTTCAGCCCCTCCTTAGAGGAAGGCAATCTCATCCACACCACCCTTTGTAGAGTCTGACCTAAATGTGTGGCCCTAGTGAAAGCATTAGCACAATAAAAATGATTAGTATGAAAAAATTAAAATGAGACAGAGATGTATAAAACACAGATAAAATGTAAATTCAAAACACCACTAAAAACTGAGACATGTTAAAAACTGATGTATAATGACAGCTGCGAGTTGAAAAACTGGATATCAAAAATGTGATATTAAATATACTTCCATAATTTTTTTGTGTCTTTCGGCTTTTCTCGGTTAGAGGTCGCCACAGCGGAACTCCGGTCCGCTAATGATTGACAGTAGAGTTTTACGTGCTGGCTTGCAGGGCCTAACGCACAACCTTCAACAAAGGAACACCCATTCATGCATGTCACTACACAGAAGACGCTCTAACTGAGAATTGAACGGGCAATGTCTAACTATCAGGCGACAATGCTACCGCAGCACCACCTTCCATAAAACTGCATCTTCAAAGGATTTCAAAGATTATAGACCTATCTCTAATCTCTGTCCCATTACCAATATACTTGAAGAACTTATGTGCAAGTACTAAATGCCATCAACAGCTATGGCCTTCTGTCTGATGCTCAACACAGTTTCCCTGATTCTTTTAGTACTTTTACAGCCCTACAAACTGCTACAGCCAACATTTATTGCAGCTTCAGTGCAGGACACATTACAGCACTTATCTTTGTAGATATCACTAGAGCCTTCATAATGGTTAATCATTCAGTCCTACTGAACAAGCTAGAGAGAGTAAGTTTTGGAGAACATGCTATTCATTGGTTTAGGAGTCATCTACAAAACAAACCCTTCCAGGTGCATTATAGTCATCCCCCTGCTCCTCATTGAGTTTAATCTACATAGGTGTTCTACAAGGATCAGGTTTCGGTCCTGTTTCCTCCTTCTCTAATAATGACCTCCATCTAAACTTGCTAAAACTAAAACTAGTCATGTATGCTGATGAAATACTTATTTTGCAGTATAGTGTTGGACACATAGGTTCATAAATTAGCACTAGGCTAACTGCCCTTAGGGGCCATTTTAAGCCTAGCCAATTATCCATATAAGAATCAAACACCACACCTTGTGTCTGTAAGGTAAACACCTTATCCATTATGCCAACCTCTCAGGATCTATAAAACACACTACAGAATAGCTTCACCAAAGTATGCAACTAGTCAGCTACCAGCAAAAGTTATTAGTAACCCTTCCAAATGCCATAATGTTATCATCACCAAAAACCTGCCTACTATCCCTCCCATCCTCGTAAAAGTCACTTAAGAGAATATTATTCCCAATATCAGTGAACAGAAGTCTCCAGATCTAAAGCTCAATCCCGCCCTCTCAGTCACTTTGCATACTGACAATATAACTAATACAGTACTTACACAACTAAAATGTGTTATACAATTAGGGATCTTCTTTCCCCTAAAGCTTTATCAGCAGTTGCCTCAAATGGATCATTTCCAACACTGGAGTCTGGTCTCTCATTTGCTGTACTACATTCTTCCTATAGCATCCATCCCTTATGCCATAGTTTCATAGTTTCGTAGTTTGGTACTAGGCTATCTGCCCTGGGGCATTTATAAGCCTAGCCATAGTGATGTGGCTTTCGCCACTCCATGTAATGGTACAAAAGTGTACAGAATAGATTTAGAATACTGTGCCTCTGTCTAGTAGTGACACAGTGAAGACCCCCTTACATAATAGAATTAGTTTACTGTGCCTCTGTCTAGTAGTGACACAGAGATGACCCCTGGGGTAAACCTACAATCTCCCATCCACTCGTCAAGATTTCTCTTGAAGAGAGTCAGTGAGGGGCTCTGCCTAACATGAACTGGGATTCTGTTCCATAGTATGGGAAGTCTCTGAGTTATGAATCTGTCCCTCCAGCATGTCCTATTCATATTTGTGCTGAGGTTCAAATCTTTAGCTCTTGTGGTTCTGATGGATTTGGATTTTTTGAGGTGGAGCATGTCCATCAATTCCTGATTGGACATGGCCTTGTATGTCAGGCACAGATCACCTCTGAGTAGGCGGTATGCTACTGAATAGAGTTGGAGTTTCTTTAGTCTGGCAGCATATGACATATGTTGGAGACCCTTGATCCTCTTGGTGAGGTACTTTTGGGGTCTCTCTAGCTGTTGCAAGTGCCGGGTGAGGTACATACCAAATGGGGCATTGTACTCAATCATGGGCCTGATAAGGGAGGAGTACAGGGGCACAATGACCTCCTTTGATCTGGATGTGAATCCCTTCATGATAAGGTGGGCAAGGTAGAAAGTCTTTCTAACCACTTTGGCAACGTGGGTGTCAAATGAGAGGTTACTATCGACTTGAGTCCCCAGGTCTCTGATTACTTTTTCCATACTCAGTGGGTTACCACCTATGTGATAATTTGTGGGCACTTTGTTTTTCCCAAAGGGAATGACTATACATTTTTTGGTATTTAGTTTAAGGCCATGACTCCGGCACCAGTTGTCCGTTTCAGTGAGGCCTTTCTGTAGGATGTATGTGTCAGCTGGTGTATCGACTATGGCGCCTAGTTTGCAGTCATCTGCGAACTTTGTCAGCCACAACCCTCCCATGTTTGCTTTCACATCTGAGAAATAAATGCCGAACAAGAGGGGTCCCAGGACAGAGCCCTGTGGGACACCACGTGTCACTGGCTTTGAGTCTGACATGGCTCCAGCGATTTTGACTTTATGGGTTCTATCCTTTAGCCAGTTTGCCACCCATCTTGTGACATATGGATTTACATTTAAGCTGTTGAGCTTGTCTATGATGCCAGAGCGGGGTATTGTGTCGAAAGCTTTAGCCAAGTCCAGGTAGGCTGTATGGACTGCTTTGCCCTCGTCAATGGCTCTAGTGACTGTTTCAAAAAAGTCAACCAGGTTTAAAAGGCAGGATCTGCCTTTTACAAAGCCGAACTGGGTGGGATCAAGTGTCTGTAAGTCCCCAATGTCTCTGTTTATTAGTTCCATAATGATTCTTTCCATTGCTTTGCAGACCAGGCTGGTTAAGCTTATGGGGCGGTAGTTACCAGGGTCAGTAGAGGTGCCTCCTTTGTGGAGTGGGACTACTGTTGCTGTACACTAGTTTTCAGGTACATATCATGTAGTAAGGCTAAGGTTAAATAGCATTTTTATGTGCGGGTTTAGCTCCTCTTGGAGTTCACGTAGCACGCAACCCGGGATACCGTCAGGTCCCATTGAAACTGTGTTTTTAGCTTTGCTGAGGGCGGTTCTCACCTGGACATCTGAGATGACAGGGAGGCTACATTCAGCTGGGATAAGTATTTCTTCTTTTGGGGGTGAGGGAGGGGAGAAATTTGCACTGAACCTGTCTGCCAGAATGTTGGCAATATCTGTGGGTTCAGTGTATTTTTTGTCATTGTGAACTAACTCTGAACATATCTGGGGGTTTCCGCCCAGGTTTCTAACATAGCTGAAGAAGGCCTTGTGGTTATCTTTATCGTCCATAGCGATTTTTCTCTCAAAGTTGGCCTTGGATGTTTTTATGAGAGAACGTAGCTTTCTACTAGTGCTGATCAGAGATGCCTTCTCTTTATGGGATTTTGCTCTGTCATGCAGTAGCTTCCTTCTTTTGTTATACAATTTGTTTGTGGCTGGGGTCCACCAGACAGGATGCCTGCCCTTGGTGGAGAGGGTCTTGGTTTTATTCGGGATTGCATGATCCATGCATTTTTGGAGATGTCCGTAGAAAGCATTTGTGAAGGATTCTGCATTGTGGGATGTGGTTTCCACTGTCCCAGTGGGCTTAAAGGATACCATCTCAGTTTTAAGAAGTGTAAAGTCGGCTTTTGAGAAGTTTGCCATCATAGCAAACTACATACGAAAACTAAATGTTTTCTGTTTCCAACAGGACTACACTGCTGCTTGCTGCTATTATTTACAAGGTGCTAAAACAATGCTACTGTCTCCCTTTGAAAACAAATCTGACTATACATGACAGTAGCTATAATCTCAGAAGCTCACGAGACAGCTAAATCTTCATTGTCTGCCCATGTTTCAGCACTACTTTGGAAGGCAGGGCACTCTGCAGACTAGGACTGCAACATGGAAGGACTCGCCTGCCTACCTTCAAGGGCTTTAAGTACACTCTTAAAGAACATCTTATTGCTGACTTCATATGTAGCTGTTTTCAGGATAATGGGTTATGCTCATGTTTCAGCTGTATTACATCCTGACATAACTTATGTTATTACATCCTGACGTAAACTGCATTATTACATCCTGTCCTAAGCTGTGTTATTATATCCTGACCTAAGCTATGTTATTACATCCTGACCTAAGCTGTGTTATTACATCCTGACCTAACTTATGTTATTACATCCTGACATAAGCTGTGTTATTACATCCTGTCCTAAGCTGTGTTATTACATCCTGACCTAAACTGTGTTATTACAGCCTGACCTAACTTATGTTATTACATCCTGATGTAAGCTGTCTTATTACATCCTGTCCTAAGCTGTGTTATTACATCCTGACTTAAGCTGTGTTATTACATCCTGACCTAACTTATGTTACATCCTGACATAACTTATGTTATTACATCTTGACCTAAGCTGTGTTATTACATCCTGTCCTAAGCTGTGTTATTACATCCTGACCTAAGCTGTGTTATTACATCCTGACCCAAGCTGTGTTATTACATCCTGACCTAACTTATGTTATTACATCCTGACATAAGCTGTGTTATTACATCCTGTACTAAGCTGTGTTATTACATCCTGACCTAAGCTGTGCTATTACATCCTGGCCTAAGCTGTGTTATTACATCCTGACCTAAACTGTGCATGCAACTCATTGTAATTTATGAAACAAATTGCTATTCTGGGTAAACAGTTGCGTAATTCATTTATATTCTGTCCTTGTCTACCTGTACTCACTACACTTTGTTCCTGCATTTTGACTGAAAAGAGTCAGCAGACCTGCTCAATTACCTGTTTAACAAACTGCAATAAATAAATAAATAAATAACTATGTATATGACAATATAACTGTTTCCAGAAACAGTTAAGTTGCTTTGTGTTAAATTAAATTGAATGATAGCTATCCCCTTTTCCAAAAACTACTGCATAATGTTTTTAAGAAATCCTATGCTAGACTAGTTAGCTTATGCTCATGTTCATAGGTTCATAGGTATTTACTAGGCTAATGAACAAAGGGGCCTTTTTAAGCCTTGCTATGCATCTAACATCTCAGACAAGTTATGAAAAGTGTAAGCAGGGTCTTGGGAGATGAAAGATTTACAAGCAGGGGCATGAGAGATTAACCATTTACATGCTGCCTGTGTTAATTAGAGATATAGTGCCAAACCAGGGATGAATTTCCTGTTCCCATCCAATTGTCCAAGTTACACTTGAACTGGGTTAGGGAAGATCTCTCCTTCACATGGGTGGGGAGGGGAGCCTGTTCCAGAGACAGGGAAGTCTCTTGTATACATACCTGTCTCTCCATCAGTTTCTATTTATATCACAGGCAAGATTTAAGTCTTTAGAATGGGTAATTCTGGTGCTGTTTGTTTTAAAGATATGCAGGAGGTCCATCAGAGAGAAGTCTGACAATGCTCTGTATGCCAGGCATAGATCTCCCCTCAACAGCCTGTAGGAGACAGAATACAGGGATAGGACATTGAGGCGGTTTGCATAGGGCATGTTACTTATGCCCTATATTCTTTTAGTGAGGAACCTCTGTGAACATTCCAATTCTTGGACGTGCCTGGTTAGGTTCATACCAAAGGGGGAATTGTACTCAATGATAGGTCTGATGAATGCTGAATACAATGGAACAATGACTTCCTTTGTTTATAAGTTGCACAACATAGAATGATTTCCTTACTACTGTAGACACATGAGGGTCAAAGGCTAGATTACTGTCTATGTGTGTTCTTAGGTCACTGACTACTGGCTCAATGTTAAGGGTTATCTTGTCAATATAATAGTTACCAGGGGTAGATAACTTCCTGAAGGATATGATTATGCATTTCTTGGCATTTAGTTTTAGTCCATGGCTCTGACACCAGTTGTTTATCTGTGTCAGCCCTTCCTGTAGAACGTTTGTGGCAGTGGGGGTTTCAATGACAGCTCCTAATTTGCAATAATTTGTAAATTTAATTGGCCAGAGGCCATTGACATTGGCCTTGACTTCAGAGAAGTAAATGTCAAAAAGGAGCAGTCCCAGGACCGATCCCTGAGGGACTCCTCTTGTGACTGGCCTCTTTGTAGAGGTGGACTCCCCAATTCTATCTTCCTGGGTCTTGTCTGTGAGCCAGTTGGCTATCCAGTGGGTGACATAAGGGTTTGTACCTAATCTCTTGAGTTTGCCATCAATGCCTGAGTGAGGTATTGTATCCAATGCCTTGGCCAGATCAAGTAGGCAGTATGAACCATTTTGCCCTCATCCATTGCTTTGGTGACCTTCTCAAAGACATCCACCAGGTTAAGTAAGCATGACCTGCCGTTGATGAAACCAAATTGGATTGGGCCCTGTGTCTGGAGGTTTACTATATCATTATTGATCATTTTGATGATAATTGTTGTGATGATAGGAGGTACTGCCAGCCATGCCAGAAGTGGGGCAGTGGATGTATGACTTGTGCCAACACAGCTAGCTGGAATTTTGTAAATAATTATATGTCATTTGTATATCTAACTGATTTGTATAGGTGTTTGTGCTGAAAATGTATTTGTGAGGTTTGCTAGTGCTAAAATCTATTGACAGCGCACCCTGCTAGAACAAAAAGAAATGTATATGTATTATTGTACATGTATTATTATAACTGAATTAAATGTATATGTTTTAATAGGGTTCCTATTACAAGACCGAAGACACATTCTTTTGAATGTGTCTTGGTCGAACATAAAAGACTGAAAAGGCACAATATCGAAGCTGCTTTTCAGCAAATTCTTTTCCTGGGAAAGAATTCACTTGGCTGCTTCAATACTTGGACGTTTTCGGCACTGTGGTACAATCTCGGAATTGGTATATTTAAGTAGGGGTGTGTGGAGGATGAAGCCCCCCACTTAATGTAATGTTTTAAAGTGTTTTCTTTTTATTTTTTGTTCTGACAGTTTGACATTGTAAGCTTTCGCTTACATAGGGTCGATTAATTACCGTTCGCTTTTTTAAGCATTTGGTGATGTAATATAGACCTGTTTTAATAGAGGACACTGGGCCAGCAAAGGTTAACCAGCTAGCTTACTTTAAGAAAAATAAGGGAAATGTAAATGAGCTATTAAACCATAAAAACGCACCCACAGTGCTGAATAGAACTGGAGATAGTGGGTCTGGAAGAAGCCTTTGTTCATTAACTCAGTAAAAGGAGGGGAACCCCAGGTACTGCCATAAACATTTAAGATGTGTATTGTAGCTATCTATGCAAAATTCATGTCTCAGCTTCAAAGGGGGTTACTGTGAGAGCCTAGAATTAGGTGACCAGATGAGGTCATTCTGCAAACCATCTTAGATATTATATTTTACAGCGTGTAATCTGTGAGGATGGAGTATTCTGTTTTGGGGAGCCATATTAATTCTCCTAGAATCAGTTAGGAATATAGTGAAGCTTAGTTTAGAGATTGTTTTTCATTATTTTGTTTAGTCTGTTCATCAATATTATTTTCAACATTTCCTGTGATTTAACCTCAGTGGTTTACTGTGAATATATATTTAGTATTTTCTTTTATTATTTACTATTAAATATATTTAAACTTTTATTGTGGCTGGTCCTTGTAGAAAGTATTTAGCCTTTGAGAGTGCCTATATTTATTTGGTGACATTGTGTTGGCCACTCCAAAAGACTTACCTGTCTTGGTAAACTACTGCCATTTGTATTAGTATTAATATTACACAGTATGATTGGACATCCTTTCTTAAGTTCCTTAGAGTAGCTGATTGTGGAGTGTCTGGTGGTGGTGGTGATAACTACTTTATACTCTGGGCAGAAGGGGGCACAACAGGTAAATTTGAGCCAGCCTTTCCTAAGTGTGTGTGTGTGTGTGTGTGTGTGTGTGTGTGTGTGTGTGTGTGTGTGTGTGTGTGTGTGTGTGTGTGTGTGTGTGTCAGCTACTTGGGGCTACTTACCCTGCTGGGTGCTGCACTTTCTAATTTTTGCCATGATTTTCTTCCTTCTGTTATACAGCCTATTGACTTTGTGTTTCCATCAGAGTGGCTTCATATAGTCTAGGGAAGTATGTCTCAGGTCATTTACACCCACATGGACTATGACTGAGCCATACTGGTACTTGTGGTCCAATGACCTGAGTGCATGCATAATGTGGCAGATCCTAGCCCCTGATAAGCAACTGACCATGACTTTACTTTTTACTCAGCCTGGTGAGAGTGGTGTCAGTGTGTCTCACAATGGAGTATCCAATGACCAGAATGTTGGAATGTATGATGGCTTGCCTTATGGGCTTAGAAGTAGAAGTTCCATAAGATGTGGCTGTATGTGTTAATGTGGATGTTGTTTTGAAAGAGTGCATTCAGGGTTGCTGAGGGCATTTATTATGTGTACTTCATCTAGGATGTTTAAGTAAACATTTTTAGTGGGATTATTTATTTTGAAGAAGTCTGAATAAAAGCAGTACAAAATCACATAGCTTATTAATTTGTGGAATCTACTTTTCTGTTTACTGTGTGCTTTGTATTCACAGTAAAAGTTGCACTGTAGCACATAGTATTCGGCTGTGGAGTTTATGCTCAGGATCTGATGAAGATCTTCCTTATTCTCAGATTTTTGGGAGCTGTACACCTCTATTGACTTTCTAACCAGGTACATGTAGAAACTAGACAGGTGAGATGAATAGTTGGGCTCCTTAAGCTGCATTGTGACAGAGCAATAAACCGTCTTCCTACACTTGTTCAAACTTTGTATTTTTTGCCCAATGACATGGTGGCTAAATGCTATGGAATAAGCAGTGGGATCCCTAGTGAGATGAACGAACCCAATGTTACTAAAGTGCAAGAGAATTCAGGCCAGATTTGTACTGAAAACCTTGGGTCTCATGGCAGCAGCAATCACATTACTTCCCCTGGCTCGTTTTCACATGCGGATTCTTCAATGGATGCTTTTTACCCGATGGTCCTTCCAACAGCTTCTGATGTCTCACAACATAATAATCAACCAATCATGCAAAGACCACCTTTCTTGGTGAATGGTCTCCCCTCAAGTTTTTCAGGGCAGACCGTTTGTCCTTCCTCCTCCGGTTGCCATGGTGACAACGGATGCCTCTCTGATCGGGTGGGGGGGGGGCATTTTCAGGGCAGGACTGTCCAGGACACTTGGCAACCCCTAGAGTGCCATCTGCACATAAATGTCTTGGAGATGAGAGCGGTACTTTTAGCGTTGCAAGCTCTTCAGGACTCTCTACCTACCGGGACTATTGCAGTTAAGACGGACAATATGTCGGTAGTGTGGTACATCAACAAGCAGGGCGGAACCAGGTCCTATCCCTTATGTCGAGAAGCACTCAGACTCTGGCAGTGGGCGATCTCCTCTCAATGGTTTCTGAGAGCAACGCACATCCCCGGGAAGTCCAACGTCACAGCAGACAGGCTAAGCACAGCAATCCTTATGCCTCACGAGTGGTCTCTCAATCAGTTAGTAGCGGACAACATTTTCCGCAGATGGGGTCAACCTTGCTGCGACCTTTTTGCAACCCCTCTCAACAGCAAGTGCAGTGACTTCTTCACTCTCTTCCCCCTCCCAGGCCATTCCCCCAGAGATGCTCTAGTTCACGATTGGCCCCGGGGTCTTCTCTATGCAGTCCCTCCTTTTCCCTTAATTCCAAAACTGATTCAGAAAGCGACAGCTTTGGGATCCAGGATGATCCTCATTGCTCCTTACTGGCCTCAACAAATTTGGTTCCCATTCCTGCATCATCACCTGCTGGAGCAGCCCTGGAATCTGGACCCAGTGCCAGTCCTCTTGATCCATCAGTCGGGTGGGCTGCACCAATCCCTTCACTCTCTCAACCTCACAGCTTGGTTGCTCCACTTCCAACCTTAGCCAGGCTTCCACATATTTCTCAGCCAGTGCGTGAAATCATACTTTCTTCGCACAAATCTTCTACTAGGAAGACTTATGCTAGTAAGTGGAAACGTTTCTCTTTCTGGGCAGAGGCTAGAAAGATAGACCCCTTTACAGCTCCTGTCCATAATGTTTTAGATTTCTTGGCGGAAATTCTTCGAGCAGGTTCCTCGTCTGCCACCATTAGGGTCCAATTGGCTGCTATCACAAATTTTCACGTTGGCCTATTAGAGTCCAGTATCATGTCCCACAAACTTTGTAAGGCCTTTCTTAAGGGGACTATTTTACTTAGACCCCCGGTTAAACATCCCCCCCTCCATGGGATTTGAACTTGATATTAACTTCTTTGATTCTCCCTCCCTTTGAACCTGTGGCTTCTTGTTCCTTAAAGTTACTCTCCTGGAAGACTCTCTTCTTATTAGCCATCACCTCAGCCAGAAGAGTATCGGAACTTCAAGCCCTTTGTATTCATCCTCCTTATCTTATTTTTCACAAAGATAGAGTTTCACTCAGGACTAATCCTTCCTTTGTACCCAAAATACCCGCAGAGACAAATCTCAATCAGACTATTGATCTTCCTGTCTTTTTTCCTAATTATTCAAACAGAGCTGAACAAAAGTTACACTATTTGGACGTTCACAGGCAACTACGTTTTTATTTAGATAGAACCAAACAGACAAGAAAATCAGATCAACTCTTCCTGTCCTATGCTGAGGGCAAGCAGGGCCTGCCAGTTTCTAAGGTAACCTTGTCCAGGTGGCTGGCCTCTATTATTACCTTGATCTACCAACTGAGACATAAAGAACTCCCTACAAAACCAAAAGCTCATTCCACCAGAGCATTGGCTACGTCGGTAGCTTTTCAGGCTAGACTTCCAATGGAATCTATTTGTGCTGCAGCCACATGGGCCACTCCTCATACCTTCATTTTGCATTACAAGTTGGATATGGCCTCCAGGAGTCGAGCTGATTTTGGTTCCACTGTGCTCAAGAGTCTGTTTCAATGAGCCACCCAGGGCCAAGGTGCTAGGGACACTGTCCCATCCAGCAAGAATGAAGGCGAGATAGACAACTTAACATTAAGAAGTTATGTACCTACCAAAACGTTCCATGTTAGTTGTCTTCATCTCGCCTTCTTTCTTGCATCCCACCCTCCAGCCCCCTAGCCTGGTTAGGACCAAGAAGAATCCCTTTTGTGGCCTTCTTCCTATGGTTGACTCTTTTTTTTAGGTTACGTCCTCCTCTGTTTGTAGCACTGTAGGTAAACCTTGTGGTGGGAACAGGTGTTTTTTCCATGGTGTTAGCTCTACCAAACGAGATCTGGATATCTGACACCTAGCATTGTGGGATAAGGGGAGGCCTCGAGCCGGTAAATAGCTCTCGAGCTTTAGTAAAAGGCCGAGTCGGAGCCGAGGATCGGCTCCGAACCCATCCAGCAAGAAAGAAGGCGAGATGAAGACAACTAACATAGAACGTTATGGTAGGTACATAACTTCTTATTATTTTCCATCTGGACAGGGTTTCTCTAAGGACAAACCCAACATTTATGCCTAAGGTAGTGTCCAGTGTGTCTGTTAACCAAACCATTCATTTGCCTGCCTTTTATCCAAACCCACAGAATAAGAGGGAGAGACTTCTGCATTCTTTGGGCATACACAGACAGCTACGCTTCTACTTGGACAAAACTAAAGCTTTCAGAAAGACTGAGCAACTCTTAGTGGCATATGCTGCAGGATCGCAAGGAAAAGCTATTTCAAAGCAGACTATTTCAAAATGGATAGGCCACTGCATTCGTTTCTGCTATTCACAACATGGTAAATCAGTGCCTAAGGGCATTAGGCCACATTCAACCAGAGCAGCAGCCACTTCAGCAGCCTTCCTCAGAGGAGTACCAACCAAGGACATTTTGGAGGCTGCAACTTGGACTTCAGTGCACACTTTTACAAAGCACTACCACTTACCTCTTTACTCTAAATCCAGAGCAGGCTTTGCCACTGCAGTTCTGCAGGGCCTCATAGCCACTCCTAATTCCATTTAGGCCCAGCCACCCAACCTCAGCTTTGGGATTCAACCCAAGTGTAATGACTGCAACAGTGAAACATGATGAACATAGTACAGTTGTGTACCTACTGCCAAAGGAAAAAACTTCAAAGACCAATACACGTAAGGTTCAGTTCAGGCACTTTAATTTACCTGCAGCAAGGAGACAAAAACATGCAAATACAAGGATTTGTCTAACTACTAACAGGAAGTATGTTCATTCTTATACTATTTTACAAGACATGGCCTTCTAAGCTGACGTAATCAAACACAACTTTTAGCATTGTTCTACAGCAGATGTTACTTCAGATTTTCTGCTGACATGACTAGATTTGTGAGAAACTTTTCAGAAAAACAACCTGGCCTTGGTGACTATTAATCCGTTTACAAGCATCTATTGTACAGTGTTACTTTTCAAGGTACTTTTCTAATACAGATACAAGCAAACGCTGATTGCAGTTCATATTTTCAAGCAGGTTTTATACTAATTATCTGTAACTTCTACAGCTGTGTATTTTCTCATGGCACAGTGGAACTTCTTGTCTAAGTTTCATACAAGTAGTATTGTTCTATTCATTATTTTCCTAACGCAAGCAGAAAATCACCTGCTTCTCAGTAAATTTCGAAGGCACAAGCAAGATTTTAGCTAACAGTACAAGGTCAGAGAGCAACTGCAGTTTGTACAGATTTATGCAGTATGAAATAGAATAAATGTGTTAACCCTTTTCAAGCTTCTAAATGCACTAAGCATATTACTAATACACACATTAATACATATTTTTCTAACACCTACCATAAATGTAGATGTGAGAGTGTATTCACTGTTGCAGTCCAGGTTACCCTCCCACCATCCCCCTTTCACTGCTGAGACTTATCTGTACTTCACTATTCTATACAACCTATGTGGTGTATTTGCTTATAGATGAAGGTTATGTTTATGCTAATGCATGCTTTTTTATGAGCAGAATTTTTAGCCTACCATTTTGGGGGCACCTGACATCTGGGGCAAAAAAAACTGAAGAAAATGGCATCGGCTGCATCTTTTATACCCCTGGCGCGCTGACGTCAGGGAAGAGGCGACAGCAACTGACGCCAGACCAGGACTTTGGAATTCAGGTCGATTGCGGGTAGCCTGCCAGCAGGATAACCCAAGTGTAATGACTGCAACAGTGAATACACTCGAACATCTACATTTATGGTAGGTACACAACTGTACTTTTCTCGGAATATTCCCTTTTCTCCAAGGTATGACAATCTTGGAGTTGGTATATATATATATATATATATATATATATATATATATATATATATAATTTTGCAGGGGTGCAGAGGGGAGCTTGTTCCCCCTCTCCCCACAAAAAGATGTTTTAAGGAGAAGAGTGATTTTCGAGACTACCTCTTCTCCTGTGTTTTCTGTCTTTTTTTTATCTTTTCAGCACTTGGCATTTCGATTGTTGACATTTCAATAGGAAGCCACAAAAGAAGCTGTACTAGCCATAAACAGTAGGATATTAGACATTAAGAGAGGACAGCTGTCTCATAATTACTAACCTAAACTGCAATCCTGTCACTAATAATATCATCAGCATATGTCCTCCTTTAAAAACTTATAGGAGAAGCACATAAATCTTACTGTTTATCTGCGATCTCATTTATGTTATTGCTTGGAGTATATAACTATGTTATTACATTTTGTCTGTCTAAGGTGATATCTTCTGTGATGTATTTCATACTGTCTAATCACGTAATATGAAGTTTACATTACATTTTGTCTGTCTAAGGTGATATCTTCAGTGATGTATTTCATACTGTCTAATCATGTAATATGAAGTTTACATTACATTTTGTCTAAGGTGATATCTTCAGTGATGTATTTCATACTGTTTAATCATGTAATATGAAGTTTACATTACATTTTGTCTGTCTAAGGTGATATCTTCAGTGATGTATTTCATGCTGTCTAATCATGTAATATGAAGTTTACATTACATTTTGTCTGTCTAAGGTGATATCTTCAGTGATGTATTTCATACTGTTTAATCATGTAATATGAAGCTTACATTACATTTTGTCTGTCTAAGGTGATATCTTCAGTGATGTATTTCATACTGTCTAATCACGTAATATGAAGTTTACATTACATTTTGTCTGTCTAAGGTGATATCTTCAGTGATGTATTTCATACTGTCTAATCACGTAATATGAAGTTTACATTACATTTTGTCTGTCTAAGGTGATATCTTCAGTGATGTATTTCATGCTGTCTAATCACGTAATATGAAGTTTACATTACATTTTGTCTGTCTAAGGTGATATCTTCAGTGATGTATTTCATACTGTCTAATCACGTAATATGAAGTTTACATTACATTTTGTCTGTCTAAGGTGATATCTTCAGTGATGTATTTCATGCTGTCTAATCACGTAATATGAAGTTTACATTACATTTTGTCTAAGGTGATATCTTCAGTGATGTATTTCATACTGTCTAATCACGTAATATGAAGTTTACGTTACATTTTGTCTAAGGTGATATCTTCAGTGATGTATTTCATACTGTTTAATCATGTAATATGAAGCTTACATTACATTTTGTCTAAGGTGATATCTTCAGTGATGTATTTCATACTGTTTAATCATGTAATATGAAGTTTACATTACATTTTGTCTGTCTAAGGTGATACCTTCAGTGATGTATTTTATACTGTCTAATCACGTAATATGAAGTTTACATTACATTTTGTCTGTCTAAGGTGATATCTTCAGTGATGTATTTCATGCTGTCTAATCACGTAATATGAAGTTTACATTACATTTTGTCTGTCTAAGGTGATATCTTCTGTGATGTATTTCATACTGTCTAATCATGTAATATGAAGTTTACATTACATTTTGTCTAAGGTGATATCTTCAGTGATGTATTTCATACTGTCTAATCACGTAATATGAAGTTTACATTACATTTTGTCTAAGGTGATATCTTCAGTGATGTATTTCATACTGTCTAATCACGTAATATGAAGTTTACATTACATTTTGTCTAAGGTGATATCTTCTGTGATGTATTTCATACTGTCTAATCACGTAATATGAAGCTTACATTACATTTTGTCTAAGGTGATATCTTCAGTGATGTATTTCATACTGTCTAATCACGTAATATGACGTTTACATTCCATTTTGTCTGTCTAAGGTGATATCTTCAGTGATGTATTTCATACTGTCTAATCACGTAATATGAAGTTTACGTTACATTTTGTCTGTCTAAGGTGATATCTTCAGTGATGTATTTCATACTGTCTAATCATGTAATATGACGTTTACATTACATTTTGTCTAAGGTGATATCTTCAGTGATGTATTTCATACTGTCTAATCATGTAATATGAAGTTTACATTACATTTTGTCTGTCTAAGGTGATATCTTCAGTGATGTATTTCATACTGTATAATCATGTAATACGAAGTTTACATTACATTTTGTCTGTCTGAGGTGATATCTTCAGTGATGTATTTCATACTGTCTAATCACGTAATATGAAGTTTACATTACATTTTGTCTGTCTAAGGTGATATCTTCAGTGATGTATTTCATACTGTCTAATCACGTAATATGAAGTTTACATTACATTTTGTCTGTCTAAGGTGATATCTTCAGTGATGTATTTCATACTGTATAATCATGTAATATGAAGTTTACATTACATTTTGTCTGTCTAAGGTGATATCTTCTGTGATGTATTTCATACTGTCTAATCACGTAATATGAAGTTTACATTACATTTTGTCTGTCTAAGGTGATATCTTCAGTGATGTATTTCATACTGTCTAATCACGTAATATGAAGTTTACATTACATTTTGTCTGTCTAAGGTGATATCTTCAGTGATGTATTTCATACTGTCTAATCACGTAATATGAAGTTTACATTACATTTTGTCTAAGGTGATATCTTCAGTGATGTATTTCATACTGTCTAATCACGTAATATGAAGTTTACATTACATTTTGTCTGTCTAAGGTGATATCTTCAGTGATGTATTTCATGCTGTCTAATCACGTAATATGAAGTTTACATTACATTTTGTCTAAGGTGATATCTTCAGTGATGTATTTCATGCTGTCTAATCATGTAATATGAAGTTTACATTACATTTTGTCTGTCTAAGGTGATATCTTCAGTGATGTATTTCATACTGTCTAATCATGTAATATGACGTTTACATTACATTTTGTCTAAGGTGATATCTTCAGTGATGTACTTCATACGGTCTAATCATGTAATATGAAGTTTACGTTACATTTTGTCTGTCTAAGGTGATATCTTCAGTGATGTATTTCATGCTGTCTAATCACGTAATATGAAGTTTACAATACATTTTGTCTGTCTAAGGTGATATCTTCAGTGATGTATTTCATACTGTTTAATCATGTAATATGAAGCTTACATTACATTTTGTCTGTCTAAGGTGATATCTTCAGTGATGTATTTCATACTGTCTAATCACGTAATATGAAGTTTACAATACATTTTGTCTGTCTAAGGTGATATCTTCAGTGATGTATTTCATACTGTCTAATCACGTAATATGAAGCTTACATTACATTTTGTCTGTCTAAGGTGATATCTTCAGTGATGTATTTCATGCTGTCTAATCACGTAATATGAAGTTTACATTACATTTTGTCTGTCTAAGGTGATATCTTCAGTGATGTATTTCATACTGTCTAATCATGTAATATGACGTTTACATTACATTTTGTCTGTCTAAGGTGATATCTTCAGTGATGTATTTCATACTGTGTAATCACGTAATATGAAGTTTTCTCACTGGGTCACCACTGAAAATGAGCTCTGTCCATTCAGTTTTCCCCAGATAATAAGTGCAAACAAATGAAAAAACAAATGAAATAAATGGATTGTTAATGTGATATAGCTTCCTATGTACAAATTTTAGCATGACAATATACTCCAAGCCTCTGGTCTGGTATCCAGTCTGTTAATAATTCTGTAGTAGAACACAAGTCATAGTGTTTTAGAAGTTCTAAAGATTTAATGTCTTTTACTTGCCTAAGAGTACAGGGGATGGAGTTCCCTCTCTTAGTGACAGAGGGAGACGCCTGCTGTACTGTTGGACCTGGTAAGAAGCAATGAAAATTTGTCAGTGGAGTGTTAAGATCTACTTGGGATATAATGTTTTTTTTTAGAGTAGGGCAGTTATCAGGTTTGTAAATGAGGTTGCGTACAGTAGCTAGTTGTGAAAAGGTCAGTAGGTGGGATACATGCTTATCATTCTCACCTTTATGCTGTATGCGTTGTATGTTTTTGCAGTAGTCTTTAAGCTATAGGGGCTGCTTCCTTGCCCAGAAAACAACTGGCCAGGTTCACAGGGCTCTGGCTTATTCTGAATGCTGATTGGCTAGCCCCAAGGAAGGAAATCAGCAGAGTGAAGATTTCTACAGTACTTTCTTGCCTGCACAAGGAGAAGCATCTTTAGTATTTCACAGGAGTAGCAATTGGCTAATAACTTAATTTCTGGCAGATTCATCTCCATTGGGGAGCCCATCCTCACAGAAATTGTTGCCCTTTTAAGAAAATATTAGTTATGTTTATTTTTCTGACTAAAAGCTGTATTTCTCCTTTAAGAAACCTGTTATTTTTATCAAAATTGGAAGATGTCAAGTTGTTAAATCTCGCCGTTTATTCTCACTGATGGGTTCGGAGTCGATCCTCAGCTCCGACACGGCCGATAGCAAAGCTCAAGGTTTGCCAGTAGCTCGAGATCAAGCCCCTTATCCCATGATGCACTGCTGGAATTACCTTAGATTTATTTTGCTGCGGCACAGATCTCAGTGTTCCAGATAGCGCGGACCAATATTATTCGATAGATTCATCTATTTGCAAGTTTAAAAACTTTTTTCTTGACTTTCTTGATAGGATAGTATATATATATATATATATATATATATATATATATATATATATATAATCTATATAGTTTTAGACTTAGATTTACTTTTAGATAAGTGTCCAGTGTTGGCTTGTTTTTTTCTATAGTGTTGGCCTTGTATTTAACCACATTATTAGGAGTACTTTGCTAGATAATTTCTTGAGTGTGTTGTTTCAATTGTTTAAAATTGTTTAAATTTATAATAGAGATGTCTGATGAGAAAGAGAAGCCACATCCTAAATCTGGCTTCAAAAAATGTCCAGATTGTGGACAAAAAATGTCAGTCACAGACAGGCAAGTTCAGTGTGTTTATTGTCTGGGGGCATTACACCTCCAAGACTCTTGTAGCATCTGTCATTCCTTCTCTTCCAGGGTACTTTTAGAGAGAAGGAGGAAATTAGTGGATAGGAGTTTACTTCAGCACCCTTTCTCGGAAGCACTGGGTGACCAGGATGGTGCTAGTAGATCCTCAAAGTCATCCAAGTCTTCAGGTGACTTGAAAGCATCGAAAGAGTCTAAAAAAAATGTAGGGTGTAGGGTCATCAGTTCCACTGTCCTCGGAACCGAGTGTCCCTTCGGTTCAGAGCCAGCTCACAGTTTTGGAGCCAGTTTCTGAGATTCCCTCATCTCCTCTGCTTCAATCAGCACCCTCGGTGCACTCCTCAAAGTCTTCTGTCAGCCTCTCAGATCTGGATATGGACCAGTTGGTGCAGAAGCTTTTACGGGCACCAGGCCTTGCCAAATTGTTGTCGGCTCTGATGCCTTCGTCAAAGCCGAAGACCATTAACCTGGACTTTACTCCTCCTCTGAGCCATACTGGACTTTCAGAGCTGAACGAGCCTGATCTGATGATTGTTGAGCCTGTGGAGCCGAGACCTGCTCCATTGTTATCGGTTCCATCTACTCGGATGTCCTCGGGGCTGACCGGGGACTCTAGGAGCAGACACTCTCCTGTCGAGTCCAGGGAGGATAGTTGTACTGATTTGTCGGTGCCGACTCTTCCTCTCGGGGCTTCGGCTCAGATGAGCTCAGCTCCTACCTCAGGCGCAGAGCCCATGGCCTCGGTTTGGGAGGATCGGACGGTCCCTTTGGATCTGTCTACCCCTTCTCCTTGGAGCCATGGTGCGTTCAATGCCATGAGGAGAGTCCTGTCTCCAAAGACATCATCAGCATCAGGTCTGGCTTCCTCCTCCCCCCTTCAAGCACCTGTGTCCACTCCTATTTCTACCAGTCCACCCAAACGTAGAGACCCTGAGCTTCAAGTAGCCCCACAGGGCACTTCCTGCTCTTCTGAGACGTCCCCAGAACCCCCCACTGAGGAGGTACCCAGGAAGAGACTGTGCAAGAGGAGGCACTTCACTTGGACTCCCCACAGGAGTCTTTGACATCTGACACTGACTTGGATGAGTCAGAAGGGTCCCCTCGATCCCCCTCTGAGAATATCTCCTTTGCGGAGATATTAGAGATCCTTAATCAGAGGGGCGGTTGGCAGTCCAAAAGCCCTACTGAAGATGAGTCAGTGCTCTTGATGGCTTTCGGGTCTCAACCTTTCACTTCTTGGGTGTCTCTGCCTTATGATGAGCTCATGGAGCTGGTCTCTTGTAAGGCGTGGGAGTCTCCGAAGGCCATGGAACCTGTCCCTCGGAAGCCAAATAAGTTCATCTCTGCCCCAATGGACAAAGCCTTTTTGACTAAGGGATTGCCTGTTGATGCCATGGTGGTGGCTGCAGCCACCAAAAAGGAAACGTCTGAGATGTCCTAATCTATCCATCCTCCTAACAGAGATTCTAGGATTATGGATAGATATGGGAAACGCATGTTTAGTTCAGCGACCTTTTCCCTTCGATCACTGAACTATTTAACCCATTTTACAAGACTACAAAGAGATCTCCTGAAAGAGCTAGGAGATACTCTCCAGGGTATGGTAGCTGCAGGGGTTGCTGACAAAGTTAACACACAGCTCGCTGCCCTAAACTCGATTGTGAACTCGTCCATGCGTCTCATATCTTACGCAGCTGATGGTTTGAGTCGAGCCGTTAGTTCATCCATTGCTCTGCATAGACAAGCCTGGATGCATCTCTGTTCCTTTGCGGAGCCTTTCAAGTCTTCCTTTATCAACACCCCATTTGATAGGTCATCCCTGTTTGGGCCGAAGGTAAAGGAAACTCTACCCAGGTGTGAGCAGGAAGGCAAGACTCTATCTGCCGTTGGAGTCCATTTTTCTACCCCTATTTGGCCCTATCCCAAGGGCCCTAAGGGTGGAAAGATGTGGTTCCGAAAAGCACAGGGAGCCTTTCAGGACACACGTGGAGAAACCCCCTCTAGAGGCAGAGGAGGGGGTTATAATGGAAGACGCCACCTGCACGGCAGGGGGGGTCTGCAACAGCAGGGTGACAGAGGCCAGTTCTCTAGTCAGCCCTACCAGCACTCCTTAAAGGAGACCCTGGAGACAGTCAGGGGTCACTTATCTTTGTACCCAGAAGCCTGGCTAAGCATAACGTCCGATACCTGGGTACAAAGCATCGTTTCCAGAGAGTATTTCATACCGTTCTTTTCCCCTCCCACTCCTGTAAACAGAATCCTGGATGTTCCACCCAGTCTCAGGGAACAAGCAACTATAGAGGTCCGCAAGTTGGTAGAAAAAAAAGAGTCATCCAGCCAGTCCCAGCAGACCAAGCAGGAGTCGGAACTTACTCAAGACTCTTTTTGGTTCCAAAGAAAACATGGGACTGGAGACCTATCTTGGACCTCAGTAGACTCAACCAATTTGTAAAAAAAGAGAAGTACCGAATGGTTACACTTCAGGCCATTCTTCCCTTTCTAGGGAAAGGTGATTGGTTGTGCTCCATCGATCTCAAGGACGCATACTACCACATAAAGATGGACAGATGCTCCAGAGATCACCTGCATTTCCGGCTGGGAGCCAATCACTACTAGTTTCGAACCCTTCCCTTTGGTTTCACTACAGCCCCCAGAGTGTTCACCAAATGCATGGCAGTGGTCATGGCTCACCTGAGGCGTCTAGGATTCCAGGTGTTTCCATATCTAGACGATTGGCTCCTCAATGCTACCACCAGGCATCAATTGATTCAGGCAACACAATCTACTCTGACACTCTGCCACCACTAAGGCATTACAGTCAACTTTGAAAAGTCTGCCTTGTCACCATCGCAGCATACCATCTTTATAGGAGCAGAGTTAGATACCTCAACCACCACTCTACGTCTTCCAGTCGAAAGGGTCTCACTTCTTCGCCAACACGTCAACTCGTTAGTGTCAAAGAACAGAGCTACAGCCACAGAGGTCTTGAAGGTACTAGGTTTGATGGCGGCAGCAATTCTAGCCATTTCACTCGCAAGGATGCATATGCGAATTCTTCAATGGCTCCTGTTCACTCAATGGTCTTACCAGAAATTATCAATGAACCATATGATTCTCATCACAAATTCTTGCAAGAGAGGCCTTCGGTGGTGGTTGACGTCTCTTCATGTCACAATAGGAAGACCCTTTGTGCTTCCCCTCCAGTAGCCACTGTGACCACGGATGCTTCCCTGATAGGGTGGGGGGGGCATTTTCAGGGAAAGACTGCCCAAGGCACATGGATGGATCAAAAGTCACATCTGCATATCAATGTTCTGGAGTTGAGAGCAGTACTTCTGGTGTTGCAGTACTTCCAGGACTCTCTTCCTCTAGGGACAATTGCAATTCAAACATACAACATGTCAGTGGTCTGGTACTTGAACAAACAGGGAAAAACCAAGTCTTATCCCCTTTGTCGAGAAGCCCTCAGGGTATGGCATTGGGCTGTGTCATCCCAGCATTTTCTGTTAGCAATGCACATCCCGGGGAAATCCAAACTGATAGCGGACAAGCTAAGCAGGGCAATCCTGTTGCCTCACGAGTGGTCTCTCAACCAACACGTTGCAGACATGATTTTCCACAAATGGGGCCAGCCTTGCTGCGACCTCTTTGCCAGTCACATCAATACCAAATGCAGAAGCTACTTTGCCCTAATACCACCTCCGGGACATCCCCCAAGAGACGCACTCATACACGATTGGCCTCCGGGTCTCCTATATGCATTCCCACCAATTCCATTGATACCCAGGTTTTTACAAAAAGCAAAATTGCTTGGAAGGACTGTTATCCTCATAGCTCCCCATTGGCCTCGACAGATTTGGTTCCCTTTTCTTTACCATCATCTGCTGGAGGATCCATGGATCCTGGACCCAGTTCCAGACCTCCTGACACACCCGTCAGGGGACCGCCATCCTTCATTGCAGTCTCTAAAGCTGACTGCTTGGCTGATCCACTTCCCCAAATAGCCAGGCTTCAATCACTCTCAGATGACACAAGACAAATTCTATTGTCTTCTCATACGCCATCCACCAGAAAACTATATCGCAGTAAGTGGGAAAGGTTCTCCATTTGGGCCAGTATACAAAAAATTGACCCATTCCGAGCTCCTTTGTCATCCATTTTAGAGTTTTTGACAATGATTTTTTTAAGGAAGGAGCAGCAGCTGCCACAGTTTGGGTTTAGTTAGCCGCCATATCAAATTTCCACCTTGGATTCGATGGGTTAAATATTATGGCCCATAAGTTATCTAAGGTTTTTCTCAAAGGTGTTTTTCACATGAGACCTCCTGTCAAAATCCCTTATTCTCCCTGGAATTTGAATTTTATGCTGTCTCAAATAATTCTTCCCCCCCCTTCGAGCCAACATCATCTTATGATCTCATATTTTTGTCCTGGAAAACTATTTTTCTAGTGGCCATTACTTCTGCTCGCAGAGTGTCAGAACTTCAAGCACTGTCTATCAGACCTCCTTATATGATTTTCCATGCTGATAGAATATCTCTCAGAACAAACCCCTCCTTTTTGCCTAAGGTCTGTTCTGAGTCTAATATCAATCAGGTCATTGAGTTGCCAGTCTTTTTTCCCAACCATTCCAACAAATTGGAATACATGCAGCACAAACTTGACGTATACAGACAGCTCAGATTTTATCTTGATAGAACTAAGGATATTAGAAAATCAGATCAACACTTTGCATCCTTTTCGGAGGCCAGAAAGGTAGACCAGTGGCTAAAACAACCCTTTCAAAATGGTTATCGGATTGTATCTCATTTGTTCATGCAAATGCTAACATACTTTTGCCACACAAAGCAAAGGCTCATTCAACCAGAGCCGTTTCTACATCTTCTGCCTTTCAAGCTAAATTGCCCCTTGATAACATTTGTGCTGCAGCCACTTGGTCTAAGCCTCATACCTTTATCACTCATTACAAAGTAGATAAGGCTTCCAAGGACAGGTCTTCTTTTGGTTCTATTATCCTGAAAAATGTACTTCCGTGAGCCACCCAGTATTGCAGGTGCTACGGACGCTACCCATCAGTGAGAATAAACGACGAGATTTAACAACTTCACATAAAGAAGTTATGTACTGCAGTGGTGGTGCTGCGGTAGCGTTGTCGCCTCACAGTAAGACGTTGTCCCATTCGATTCTCAGCTAGAGCATCTTCTGTGTGGAGACATGCGTGAATAAGCGTACCTTCATCGAAGGTTGTGCATCAGGGCCGGCAACTCAGCACGTAAAAATCTACTGCCAATCATTAGCGGACCGTAGTTCTGCTGTGGCGACCCCTAACCGGGAAAAGCTGAAAGATGCAAGCAAGCAAGCAAGCACATAAAGAAGCTATGTACTCACCATAACGTTCCATGTGAGTTGTTTATCTCGCCTTTATTCTCACGTCCCTCCCTCCATCCCACTCCTGGCTGACAGTTGACCTAGAGGCTAGTATCATCCTGGTTGTTCAATACTTCTTTTTCCTTCTTGGGGAGTGCTCCTCTTACAGGGGTATATATACACGCAGCAAACAAGATGTGAGGTAATTCCAGCAGTGCATCATGGGATAAGGGGCTTGGTCTCAAGCTACTGGCAAACCTTGAGCTTTGCTATCAGCCGTGTCAGAGCCGAGGATCGGCTTCGAACCCATCAGTGAGAATAAAGGTGAGATAAACAACTCACATGGAACATTATGGTGAGTACATAACTTCTTTTTTCCTGTCAGTGGCTATCCTTTTTACCGCCGTGTTATTTATCTAATTAGTGGCTATTTTATGACACTATATGTTCTGTTTGTGTCGATGTTTATTTTTGTGACTAAAAGATTTATTTTCTGACTGGCAGGGATGTGTTTTTAAAGTGCAGTGCTTATGTTCTCGTACTGACAACCTACCTGCAGTTCTGTCAGTGTATTTTACTTGGTAAAACGTGTGCTGACAGGGGATTTGACTGCTCCTTGTGCTTTTACTTTGTAAAGGAGCTGCAACAAAAAGTGTGAGTGTGTGTGCGCTGCTTGTGTACAACATGCGATAACTTACCTTCTGACTGACTCGCTGCAGCAACGCTTACCGCTTTTTAGCTTCTCTTCCTTGGCTACAATGCAGATACTTATTCCATTCCTGCTGGTTCTGCTCCCACTCTTCCCAGAAAGAAAAAAAACATCGAACAAGGAGTTCTGCTGTTCCCATTGGCTCTGTCTATGTTTCAACCAATAGTGAGAGAACATACAGTAGTCATTAGTTGTTCCTCAGACCACTTACCTCTCTGGCTTCCTTTGGTGTAGTCCTTTCAGCCAACACAAACAGGGGATCAGACGTGTCTTTGGCTGTTATAGTGCTTGATACAGGCATGGGAGAGCCACCTTCTATAGGGCTGTGAGATACTCCAGGGGATTCTTCATGGGGTAACTGAAAGCAGAGACCATTAGAGTGGTCAGACATTCCCCCTTTGAGTTAGTCTTCTTCTAAAGGGATTCCTTTAAAGAAAAAACAAGAGTAAACATTGTTTATCTCAAGAACTAATTGCAGTTAAGAAAGATGATTTTCTTGCCTCAGCAAGGCATGCTGAGGCTATGAATCCTGGTGATTAGAAGCCATTACAGGTAAGCATCCCCTGTAAAGAAATTCCTGAGGAAACAGGGACTGGTGATTCTGATTATGACAGAGATGTAACTTCTCCTTTATATTCACAAGCCAAACTTTCTGACTGTGAAGAAAATATTAATTATTTTTTAGTTTCATAGCTGGATACCAGGCAAGAGTCATTTTAAGCTTAGCCAAGCTTTCCCCAAATTTAGCAAAACATTGCTGACTTGTTAATTACCCATGGAATTTTATGGTTATGATATAGGCTTCTGGGTATTAAGCATTCACAGGCTGCCCCTGTCCATTAGGGACACAGGTGCCAAACCAGGGGTTAATATAGCAATAACCCACGCCTGGGTGTGGGTAATGTTGGATTTACCCACGGTTGGCGTGGTCGCCCGAGGGACCAAACAAAGCCAACCGTGGGTAAATTCAGCATTACTCACACCCAGAAGTGGGTTATTGCTATTATACAATGACATTATTTAAGAAAAAAAATAATTACTTTTCTTAAATAATGGCATTGTATAATGCCTCCTTGCTGCCCTTCCGCAGCTGTCTGGTATTCCGCGGCAGTTCTGATGTACTGCGCATGCGTGTACCTCGCGGTACATCAGAGCTGTGGGCAAAAGCAATGGAGAAAGCAAGATCTCCGTTGCTTTTTACTGTTTCGCTATGTTAAATGGGTTTAACATAGCGAGACAGCTTTAAAAAAAGCAACAGAGAATCTCCATTGCTTATTTTAAAGCTGTCTCGCTATATTAAACCCATTTAACATAGCGAAGTTTGAAAAAGCAACGGAGAAAGCAAGATCTCCGTTGCTTTTTAAACTGTTCGCTAGGTTAAATGGGTTTAACATGCGAGACAGCTTTAAAATAAGCAACGGAGATCTCTGTTGCTTATCTTAAAGCTGTCTCGCTATGTTAAACCCATTTAACATAGTGAGCCAGGTTTTAAAAACAGCAACGGAGAAAGCAAGATCTCCGTTGCTTTTACCTATTCGCTATGTTAAAGGAGTTTAACATAGCGAGACAGCTTTAAAAAAAGCAACGGAGATCTCCGTTGCTTTTTTTAAACCTGTGTCGCTATGTTAAACTCCTTTAACATAGCGAGATAGTGTTTTAAAAAAGACTTATACTAATGGAAAAGTCCGGCGACGGACCTTTTTCCATTAGTATAAGTCGATTTACAATGTGCACGCTGGCCAATCAGTGTGCACGTTTTGGAATATTAATGGGGGGTCATGGTATAATTTGTGATTTCCCATCCATCGGTCCCAGTGAGGTTTGAAGAGGGTTAGGGATGAGCTTTGCTTCGCTTGGATGGGAAGCCTGTTCCAGAAAAGGGGTAATCTTTGAGACGAATACCTGTTCTTCCAACATGTCCTATTTATGTTGCAGATGAGGTTAAGGTCCTTAGAATAGGTATTTATGATGCTGTCTGTTTAGTGGATGTGCAACAAATTCATTAGTGTGGGATCAGAGAATGCCTTGTAGGCTAGACATAGATCACCATGAAGCAGTCTGTAGGAGACTGAATGCAGGGATATGGTTTTGAGATGGTCTGCATAGGACTTGCTGTTTACTTCCTGTATTCTTTTTGTGAGTAACATGTGTATCTCTGAAGCTGTTGTAAGTACTTGTTCAAGTACATACCAACCAATGTGTTATACTTGCTCATTGGTCTGATGAAAGCCAAATTCAACTGAACAGTAACCTCCTTGGACCTGGATTCCATGCCTTACTTATAAGTTGTGCAGTGTGGAATGATTTTTCTCTGCACAGTAGACATGTGGTGGTCAAAGGTCAGGTTACCATAAACATGCGTTCTTAGATCCCTGATCATTGCTTCTACTTTTAGCAGTGTACTATCAGTGTGATAATTTCCAGGGGTGGATATATTTCCAAAAGGTAATACTATCCATATTTTTACATTGAGTTTTAGTCCAAGGCTCTGGTACTAGTTATTTGTTTGCATCAGGCCCTCTTGAAAGGATATCTGTGTCTTTAGGCAATTCAATGACAACACCAAGTTGCAGTCATCTGCATACTTTGTCACACCAAGTTTGCAGTCATCTGCATACTTCGTCAGCCAGAGGCCCTTGACATTTGCCTTGACTTCAGAGAAATAGAAGCCAAAAAGAAGAGACCCCAGCACCGATCCCTGTGGGACTCTACTACTGACTGGCCTCTTTGTGGAGGTGAATTCTCCTATCCTAACTCCTTGCATTCTGTTAGGGAGCCCACTTGCTATTCATTATGCAGCATTTGCATTTCTGACAAATTTTATAAGTTTATCTACAATGCGAGAGGGAGGTATTGTGTCAAATGCCTTGGCCAGGCAGACATAGGCAGTGTGTACTGTTTTGCCCTCATCCATAACTTTAGTGCCCTTCTCAAAGAAGTCCACTAGGGTAAGTTGGAATGACCTGCCTTTGACAAATCCAAGCTAGGTAGGGTACAGTGTCTGTAGGTTGCTTATGTCATTGTTTATCAGATCCACAATAATTCTTTCCATGACAATACATATGCGACTAATCAGACTTAAGGGTCTGTAGTTACACAGGTCTGTGGAAGTCCCCTCTTGTGTAAGGGGATAGCTGCTGTAGTCCTCCATTCATTTGGAAAGAATCTTGTGTAGAGGCTATGGTTAAATAGAAAGTCTAGTGGTCTGACAGGCCATGTTTCATGCTATTCAAGAGGCATTCCAGAATATTATCAGTACCCACTGAAGCAGTGTTCTTGGTCTTAGTTGGGGCAGTGAGGACCTGTTCCTAGTCATTATTCCAAAACACTTTGATCACTGAAGTAGCTTAAAATGTAATTTTTATTGTTAAAACAACACAGACAAACTAGTGACTTGGCAAAATATGCATTCTAAAGGTTTATTCAACTTAAATTTGTATTTTAATATTTATGATGTATTATTCCAAAAAGAAGCCTATACATTTTTAGATGTGGCACTTAAATCCTAATAGACTTAATAGTGGATTACTTATGAAATACTTAGGTTTTGCTTTATATTATGTGTGTTGAATATACAATTAATTTAGCATTTATATGCCTGGATGATTGTTTATTTCATGAGGATGTGCAGCAGGCACTGAAAACCTGACAGAAAGGACTCCGCACACTCTGCATGTACACAGGCAGCGCAGCTACTATCCTGGTAGAACTAAGTCCTTTAGAAAAGCTGAGACAAAAAGGGACATCCTGTGTTCTCAATTACTGGTTTTTATTATTCCCACTGTAGCAAATCCATTCCAGGCAGTTTCAAGACATATTCTACTACAGCCTTATCTTCAACGGCATACCAGAAAGCGATGGACACTGGAAGCCTTCTAGATGCATTTACATGGTTCTCTGTACATAGTTTTAAAAAGCAATACAAACTGGATTCCTTTCGAAAGTCCAGGATGAGCCTTGCTAGGACCATTCTCCTTGGGTTTCTGGGTCTGTATCTTTCCTCCTCCCAGGTTGGATAGGCTTTGGTAATCAACCCATACTACAGCAGTGAGTATGACGAACGTAGTGCAGTTGTGAAGTTCAAATTCCTCACTACTGCAGTAGCTGCAGCCAGCCTCCATCCCCTTACTCTTGGATATAGTTGTAGTTGAGATATAAGGTAGGATTATGTGTGTTTCAACTGTATATGTTTCTTTATTACTGTTATTATTATTTTTTATTCAGGACTCTTAGTCTCTGTCACTCTATGGGAAAGAACGTCCTGAAGAAATATTCACTCTGACTGCTGAATTCATTCATAATGGCACCACCTGGCCTGATCCTGTAGACGTTGCCAATATACTAGTAAACAAATCTGATGCGATTTTTTATTTTTTTTTATTTTGCATTTGATTACCTCGGTGGCACACTGATCACATTTGGCTATTTGCAGGTACCCAGAGATGACTATCCAATGCCCACTTATCACTGAATCTCTCAGAACTCCCATCATCAATAGAGAACAGGTACTGAAAGTGATCTCCAAGACAAAAAATGCTTCCTCCATGGGAGCTGATAATATGCCTGTCTGTTTAATAATCAGTACTAAACAAGCCCTGGCAGGGCTGCTCTTTAAACTATTTAACTTGAGTTTAGTCACTGGCTTTGCCCCTGAAGTTTAGTGCACAGCAGTAGAGATGCTGCTCCAAAGGGGGGGGGGGGGGGCACACCACCGATTTCATAAATTATAGGTCCACCAGCCTTATGTGTCTCCCTTACAAAGCCATGGAACATATTATAACTGATCTGATAAGCTATGATATTAAGGAATCTCATAAGGTTGGATCCACAGCAGTTTGGTTTTGTCAAGGGTAGATACTGTCTAATAAATCTGGGTAACTGAGGTGGTTGATAATGGTGATACTGTCCACATAGGTTCATAGGTTAGTACTAGGCTATTTTGCTGTTGCAGGGCATTTTAAGCCTAGCCAAATTTTACATCCGAAAGGGAAGAATCAAACCCTGTGCCTTGTGTTTATGAGGTAAATACCTTAACCATTATGCCAGTCCACAACATGGGATATCCTGACCTGGCCAAGGTGTTTGATACCATCATCCATGCTTCATAGTTAGCATTACAAGCAAATCTTTGTGTAGTAACATGGATAGCAAGCTGACTAAATGACATAATTCACACAGTACAGCTAGCATGGCCCTAATCGGAGAGTATAAAGGTGACCAGTAGCATCCTACAGGGATCAGTGATGTGACCTCTTTTATTCAACATATACTTTTTTTGATATCCAGACCATGACCCAAGAATCTAGCTAGCCAAATTTGCAGATAACTGTAAACTGTGAATCATTGTCAAGTCCCCCTTTGACATCCAAGCCCTTCAATAAGATCTTACACTCTTAAATACCTGGTGTACTAAAAGTGAGATCTATTAAATGCTTAAAAGCACACTTTTGTCACATTTGGTAATCAACTGTTTTTCCCAACACATCTAACATAAACAACACTCCACTCCAAAATAAGACTGTTGTTAAAGACCATGGAACTTAGATGGATTGATAATTCCCTCTCCTTTTATCATCATGTAATAATAGTTATGAGAAAATTCTTTTGCTTAGTACAGCTAATTGCCAGAGGAATATCATCTGATCTAAAGAGGTCATTACCCTCTTATATTCAGCATTGATTAAGCCAATTATTGAATGCAATGCCCCCTTTGGGAGCTACCTCACTAGACATGTCAAACAAATGGAAAGACCCTAGGGTTCCAAATGAAGAAGATCACTGATGCAAAAATCCTGGGCTACCAGTAAACACTGGAAACTCTGTCTCTTTATTCCGCATCTTATAGACCCCCCCAAAGGGGAGACTTATGTCTTGCTTTCAGTGCCATTAGGGACCCAGTGGACCTAGATCTGTTGTATCTCCACAAATCAAATAAAACAAACAAAACAAATATCAAAGAAATAAAACATGGAGAGGTAAGTTCATTACACAACTCTGGAATAGACTCCCCCTCCCAATTAAGCAGTGTGACACATTATCTTCCTTCAAATGAGAACAGAATGCTTGGGTGGGCATTTACAAATACACCACTGGCTTGACTAGCCTGGCCATCCTTAAAAAAGGAGGGATTTTCTAAGGGTGAGCACTGGCAAGACTCAGCTACCTTGTACTTCACATGAGCCTACGATTTTCTTGTCATTAGAATAGCCTTCTACCTCACCCAACTGTTTACTAAGGGCATATCCTGTCAGTCAAAGAGCTCACCACTCCCCTCTACTTGTTCCTCATCAGGCCCATACTAAAATATGCTATGCCCTTCATTATATACCTCTCCAAACATCTAACCTGACATGAAAATCTATAGCAGATTCTCACTAAAAAATCTTAGTGTGACAACTGTGCCCTGGCCCAGCAATCAAGGAGCCTCAGTCCTCACCACCAACACCAGGGAGGTCGTCTCCTAGAAGAGGAAAGGATAACTAATACACACAGTAAAGTACAATTTCCCTTAAGTGCACACAGAGATCACAGTCAGTCTGGGGCTGGCTGCTCCCTTGCTCACCAGGTCTCCAATACGACTCCCCACTGGCACAGCTATAGGGTCCAGGTCTCAGCCTAACTGGGCAAGCTAGAACCTCCAGTACCCTCTCTGTCCAACCAGTGCTTCATGTCCCTGCCCAAGTAGCTGACACAAAACACACACACTTTGAGATAAATATTTATACACTTCACAGACACTCCTGGGAAAGGCTGACACAGATTCTCCAGCTGTGCCCCTTTACCCAGACTCTACGGTAGTAATTACTGCCACCACCCAGTTAATAATATCAGCTACTAAAAGTCCCTTAAAAGGGTGTCCAGTTATTACTGTGCAATATTAATATCCAATGGTAATGTGACTATACAGTCTAAGGCTTATTGGAAAGGCTTAGACAGTAAACTCTATAAATATATAATGTACTCTAAAGCATACTTCATCTCTACACAAACCAGCCACAGGTAGAAGGTTTTAAAAATATTTAATAATAAATAATTAAAACACAAGACAAATCTACTACCACAGAGATATCTAAGAGTTCAGAGATCACACAGAAACTTAAAATAATATCATAGGAAAGATCTGATTATACAGAAAAATACTTAATCTAACTTTCTAATCTTTAGCTAATTTTAAGAGAAAACACAGTGCTTCAATCCTGCTTACATACATAAAGAGCATAAGCAGTGCTGCTAAGTTAGATGTCCAAGATCAAAATGTTCCAGGTCTCTTATGAGAAATAGTCGGGTGCTAGGATCCGACAAATAACGCAAGCACTCAGGTCACTCCAAAGCAAATACAAATATGACTCAGTCATTGTACATGCTGGTGTGAATGACCTGAGACGTACCTCCCTGGACTACATGAAAAGAGACATAGAGGAGCTCTCTGATCATGTAGCAGAGGCTGGTATGACCATGACCTTGAGCAGCATCTTACCCTCACCTAGAATGATGCCACAGTACAAAGGCAAAATGATCGATTTTAACAATTGGCTAAAATTTTGGTGTCATTCAAAGGGGATCCAGTGTCTGTCAGCCTGGGATGACATGCTCGACAAGCCATGTTGCTTCGCTAGGGACGGCTTGCACCTGTCACCACTGGGCTTTCAGATATTGGCAAAGGCTCTTGCCACCCCCATAGTGCCTTTTTTAGGCAAGGCTCAAAAGTCAAACCCACCCCCATAGACAGCACAAGGAACAAGAAACTAAGGGTAATGCTGCTAAACGCCAGAAGTCTTAACCTCAAGATGCATGCACTCGAAGCTCTCCTCAGTATGGAGAACATCGATATCTGTGCAGTGACAGAAACCTGGTTCAAGGCTCCAGAGAGCACCCCAGCACTACCAGGCTATACCTCATATCATGCTTTTCGGCCCCAAAACCAAACCACAAAAGGAGGGGATGTTTCCATATTTATCAAGGATATCCACACCTCCAGGTTAGTGGCATTGCACGAAGTATTGGAGACCATCCATGTGCAACTAACAGTAGGCAAGACTACTTTTCAGTTTATAGCATCCTACAGACCACCCTCTCAAAGTCAGGAATCCCACTCGGCTTTCCTGAAAACATTGGAGAACATGAAGATCTCTCCGAACACCATTATACTGGGTGACTTCAACTACCCAAACATTGACTGGGAGCACTACTCAAGCCCCAGCACCTTAGCCCAAAGATTCCTGGAAATTATAAACTCAAATGCTATGGAACAACTAGTCACCACTCCCACAAGAGGGGACAACATACTAGACCTGATCATTACCAACATGGGGACTCTATGCTCCACACCAGAAGTATATCCCTCATTGGTAAGATCAGACCATAAATTAATTTCACTGGATGTCCACATCCCGACCCCACCCCCAGCCCAGAAAACCACAGTGAAAAACTTCTCAAAAGCAAACTTCTCACTTCTCAAAACCGAAGTGGAATCCTTCAAGGCCCCAGGGCCAGTGGAAACTACGGCCCAAACTGCAGAATCCTATATAAATGCATTCTATGGACATCTCCAGGAATGCATAGATCATGCTATCCCAAACAAAACCAAGACCCAATCATCCAAAGGCAGGCGTCCAGTCTGGTGGACCCCAGCCATAAATAAACTGTACAACAGAAGGAGGAAGCTACTACATGATAGAGCAAAATCCCTAATAGGGAAGGCATCTCTGATCAGTACTAGCAAAAAATTACGATCCCTCATAAAATCCTCCAAGGCCAGCTTCGAGAGAAAAATTGCACAGGACACCAAAAACAATCATAAGGCTTTTTCAGTTATGTTAGAAACCTGGGATGCAACTCCCAGACTTGTTCTGAGTTGATTCTAAACGACAAAAAATACACTGAACCCACAGACATCGCCAATATTCTGGCAGACAGGTTCAGTGCAAACTTCTCCACCCCCTCCCCACCAAAAGAGCAAGTATCTATCCCAGCAGAGGGCTGCCTCCCAAACATCTCAGATGCTCAGGTGAAGGCTGCCCTCTCCAAAGCAAAAAACACTGCTTCCATGGGACCAGATGGCGTCCCAGGTTGTGTCCTACATGAACTACAAGAGGAACTAATCCCTCAAATAAAACAGCTATACAATCTCAGCCTCACTACAGGATATGTGCCCACAGAATGGCGTACAGCAACAGTGGTCCCACTCCACAAAAGTGGAGCCTCTACGGACCCTGGAAACTATCGCCCCATAAGCCTGACTAGCTTAGTCTGCAAGGCTATGGAGAGGATCATCATGGAGCTCATAAACAAAGACATTGGAGACCTACAGACACTAGATCCTACCCAGTTCGGCTTTGTCAAGGGCAGATCCTGCCTTTTGAACCTGGTTGACTTCTTTGAAACAGTCACCAAAGCCATAGATGAAGGGAAGGTAGTCCACACAGCCTATCTGGACCTTGCAAAGGCATTTGACACAATACCCCACTCGGGCATCATAGATAAGCTATCCAGCTTAAATATAAACCCCTATGTCACAAGATGGGTCACAAACTGGCTCAAAGACAGAACCCACAGAGTGAGAGTTGCTGGAGCCATGTCAGACTCGAAACCGGTCACAAGTGGCATCCCACAGGGTTCTGTCCTGGGACCACTCTTGTTCGGTATATACTTTTCCGAGGTACAGGCAAACGTGGGAGGACTATGGCTCACCAAGTTCGCAGATGACTGCAAACTGGGTGCCATAATCAACTCTCCAGCTGACACAAACATCCTTCAAAAAGGTCTCACAGAGACAGATAACTGGTGCCAGCGCCATGGTTTAAAGCGAAATGCCAAAAAATGTATAGTCATACCCTTTGGCAAAAACAATGTGCCCACAAATTACCACATAGGCGGAAAACCATTATGTACAGAGAATGTTATTAGGGACCTGGGGACCCAAGTTGATAGCAATCTCTCCTTTGAAAACCACATTGCCAAAGTGGTTAGAAAGACCTTCTACATAGCCCACCTCATCACGAAGGGTTTCACATCTAGATCAAGAGAGGTAATCGTGCCCCTTTATTCATCCCTCATCAGGCCCATCATAGAATACAATGCCCCTTTTGGGATGTACCTTACCCGACACCTGCAGCAATTAGAAAGACCCCAAAAGTATCTCACCAAGAGGATCAAGGGTCTCAAACAGATGCCATATGCTGCTCGGTTAAAAAAAATCCACCTCTACTCAGTTGCATACCGCCTACTTCGAGGCGATCTATGCCTGACATACAAAGCTATGTCAAATCCAGAATTAATGGACATGCTCCACCTCAGTAAATCTAAATCCCTTAGAGCCACACGCTCGAGGGACTTGAACCTCAGCACAGAAATAAATAGAACTTGCTGGAGGGACAGGTTCATAACCCAGAGGCTCCCTTCACTGTGGAATAGAATTCCAGTTCATGTGAGGCAGAGCACCTCACTGAATCTCTTCAAGAAGAATCTCGATAAGTGGATGGGGGATCGTAGGTTTGTCCCATGGATTACTCCCGTGTCACTATTAGACAGAGGGACAGTAAACTAAACCTTAAAAAGGGCACAGTATACTCAAATCAAGGGGTGGCGTAAGCCATACACAATCGGGCTAGGCTTATAATTGCCCCAGGGCAGATAGCCTAGTATGAACCTATGAACCTATTTAAACATTACTAACAAACATGTCTCTAAGGCCCTCCCAAAATTACATCATTTTTGACACTTAGGTTTTCCCATTATTCATATTGCATCATCTTAACACCTGGTCTGAGTTTTCAGGCCACAAACTGCATTATTTAGCAATCTAACATCTGCACAGAAACTTCCAACAATAGAAGACATTTCACATGTATATACTAACATAAACTAAAGCAATAAAGCACCTTCCACATCTAAATTCTTGTCATAAACTTTAGCCTTAAAACAATGGGCATGAAATCTTTATCCAGCCGCCATCGGGGCGAATTCTAACATGAAAGGATACAACATGCTTCACTGGGCCAGTAGAGTGCAATGCTGTCACATATTTTGCAGTTCCACATTTTACAGTTTTTTCTTACATTTGAAAACACAAGCCTGTATTTTACATTTATTTATACAGTTGATAGAATTATATATTAAATTCTATTTGACTAGGCTGGCAACCTTCGCCCATATCTTCCCAGTCATCACATCTCTTCCCCCCTGGGAAACTCAATCACGTTTTTCAAGTGCCCCTTGAGAAACATAGCTTGAGAGTGTCAGGTATATCTGGGTGTACCTCACCCCATTCCCTGTCTTGAGAGTCCATCTGCACTGGCATTGCTACTCCCACTGTGGTGCTGCACTGACATATCATATGCTTGCAACCGCAGATTCTATCTTAGCAACTTGGCATTTTGCTGACTGGCTCTGTTTAACCATGTTAGAGGGTTGTGATCTGTCATCACAGTGAATTTTCTTCCATACAGATAAGGCTGAAGTTTTTGTAGTGCCCACACTATGGCTAGACATACCTTTTCTACCGCTGCATAGCATTCCTCCCTGGGTTGGAGCCTACGACTGAGGTAAACCACTGGGTGCTCTTCTCCCTCTGAAGAAATCTGGCTATGTACAGCCCCCACCCCATAGTTTGAAGCATCCACCTGCACAACAAAGTCTTTGCTGTAGTCTGGACTGGCTAACACAGGGGGTCCTCCCAAAGCTTCCTTAAGCTTCTAAAATGCCTGCTCACATGCTGGGGTCCACACTACCTTATCTGGCCTGTTCTTCCTTGTCAGGTCTGTGAGGGGAGCAGCTATGGTACTATAATTGGGAACAAACTTTCTGTAGTACCCTGCTGTCCCTAAGAATGCTCTCACCTGCTTTTTGGTAACAGGTGCAAGCCATGCCTGAATAGCTTCCACTTTGGCAGGTTCTAGCTTTATCTTACCACTCCCCATTCTATGTCCTAGGTAGGAGACCTTTGCCATACCCACCTGACATTTGCTGGGCTTAATGGTCAGCCCTGTCCTCTGTAGTCTGCCCAGTAATTCCCTGACATGCTGAAGGTGCTCTTGTCAGGAATGGCTGTAGATAGCAATATCATCCATGTAAGCAAGGGCAAACCCTCCTGCTCCTACTAAGATATGATCTACCAGCCTCTGGAAAGTCACTGGGGCATTCTTCATCCCAAAGGGCATCTTTGTGAACTCATACAAGCCAAAAGGAGTCACAAAGGCTGACTTCTCTCTAGCACTGGGAGTCAAGGGCACCTGCCAGTAACCCTTGGTAAGATCAATGGTTGTAAGATACTTAGCCCCACCCAGCTGCTCTAGGGCCTCATCTCTCCTAGGCATGGAGTAAGCATCTGACTCTGTGTGACTATTTAATTTCCTGTAATCCAAACAGAACGTGTTGCTGCCATCCTTCTTTGGCACCAACACCACTGACAAGGCCCAGGGACTGTTGGACTCTTGAATCACCCCTAGTTCCAACATCTCCTGTGCCTCCTCCCTCAGAGTCTGTTTGACTCTCTCCGACACCATATAAGGGGCTTGCCTAATAGACCTTTGGGGTCCTGTATCCACCTGGTGCTGCACCAGATGGGTGCTCCCTGGTTTCCCGGTGAACATGCCCCCAAACTCCTGCAACACTGCTCGGATTTCTCGAACCTGGGTAGGAGATAGCTGCTGGGACATTGCTACCCCTTCCACCGAGGTGTCAGCCCGAGCCTCACTGAGGAGATCAGTCCCCAGATATCCCTCAGACTCCTCCTGCAATCCACTGCAAACACTCAGCACAAGAGCCACCCTATCATGGTAAGGTTTCATCATGTTAACATGGTAGAATTTGTGCCCCTGCCGTCTGCCTAGCACTTCCACCATATAGTTAACATAACATATCTTTCTTACCACCTTGTAGGGTCCCTCCCAAGCTGCTTGCAGCTTGTTGTGTCTGACAGGAATGAGAACCATTACCTGCTGCCCCACAGCATACTCTCTAGCTCAAGCATTCCTGTCATACCACACCTTTTTCTGTTGTTGGGCTTCTGCCAGGTTCTCCTGGGCCAGGCCCATGAGTTCCCTTAGCCTTGTCCTGAGGTTCAGGACATATGCCACAACAGACTCCTTGTGAGACTCACACTCACCTTCCCACTCATCTCGAATTAAATCTAGAGGTCCCCTCACCCTATGCCCATACAGCAACTCAAAGGGTAAAAAACCTGTGGATTCCTGGGGAACCTCTCTGTAAGCAAACAACAGATGGGGCAAATATTTGTCCCAATCCCTCTTAAACTGATCTGCAGATGCCTGTGGACTTGATTGTAGAGTTTAACCTCTCAACAAGACCATTGGTCTGGGGATGGTAGGGGGTGGTCTTCATGTGCTTCAACCCACAGGATTTCCATAGACAAGCCAGCAGGTCTGACATAAAATTGGCACCTCTGTCAGACAGTATTTCCTTTGGGAAACCTACCCTGCTGAAAATCTCTAGCAAAGCATTTGCCACTTTCTCAGCTTCAATGGAGGACAAAGCCACTGCCTCAGGGTATCGTGTAGCATAATCTACAATCACTAGGATATACATTTTCCCTGTGGAACTTGGGGTACTCAGAGGACCCACAATAGCCATAGCTACTCTCTGAAATCTCTCCTCAGTCACAGGCAAAGGCATCAAAGGAGCTCTCACCTTGTCTCCTGCCTTGCCTCCTTTTTGACACTGCTTCCAGGTCCTGCAGTACCCTGTTACATCTCTGGAAATTCCAGGCCAATAGAAATTTAACATAACGCATGTCTTTGTACGTTTTATGCCCATATGGCCTGCAAAGGGAATATCATGGGCCATGGCTAGAAGTGCCAGATGGTAAGCTCTGGGCACTACCAACTGCTGTACTCTCTCATCATCTAGCCTCCCTCAGAGTTCCACTTTCTGTACAGTAACCCTTTGTTCCAGTATACAGATTCCCCCTTCCCTTGAGAATCAGGTGCCTCCCTAGCTACCTGCCTCAGGCCTTGCAATGTAGGGTCTGAGAGCTGAGCCTGTCTCAAGCCTCTCCTTGTAACCCTTCCCAGCTCCCCTTCCTCAGGAAGTCAGGCATCCTCTGACAGCGGTGCCTCACTGTCAGCCTGGGTACTACTACTCACCACTGCCTTTGCAGTTACCCTTTCCAAGGGAACATCAGTACCCACAAGCAGCTGTGGCTCACATTCTGTCTCACTGCTACAGCGTAGCTCACTCCCTGAAGTAACCACCTCAGCAGTCCTGGCTGCAAGTATGCAGTCTGTCTGGGTCTCCCCCAGGCTACCAGACTCACATGCTTGTCCCCTAGCCTCACTGCATGTAACTGCATAAATACATAGTACTGCCTCATCCAAATCTGTCCCTCTCAGGACATCTGCAGGATGGTAGTTCCATACCCCTGTTGTCTCAAGACAACCCACTGTTGGCATTTTGTCTTTCCCACTTACTGGCTCCCTCAACTTTGGTTCCCCACCTTGCCTCCGTGGACACCTGTATGCCACATGGCCCCACTAGTTGCATTCAAAACATTTAACCCTAGCTCCTGGATGTGTATCTGGACTAGTGGCTTCCCCTGCTACTGGCAGATTCTGTTGGGGCAGTCTGTGCTGCCCACCATGGGTTCCTTTAGTCCAATGAGCAGTACTAGGGGTCCCTTTCCTGTGCAGGGCTACCCTGCTTGCTAGGTATAGGTCTCCCTTCTTCTCCAACTCCTCTGAAGTAGCACACTGTCTATCAGCTAACCAGATCCTCATCTCCTCAGGCAAAGTGCTAAGGGCTTGTTCCCTTACCAAAAGGTCTGCCAGCCCTTTAAAAGTGGTGACCTGACATCCACTCACCCAGCTATGAAAATAAGTGCTCAGTTCAACAACATATTCACATACATTTTCATCTGCCTTGTGTCTATGCTCACTAAACTTTTTCCTATACATTTCAGGTCTTAGCTTAAAACATTCTAATAAATGTATTTTTGCAGCAGTATAATCAAAACAGTCAGTGTCATGCATTTTTGCTAAAGACGTTATAGCTTTGCCATGGACTAAGGGGTTCAGGAACCATGCCCAGAGCCTTTGGTCAGCTTCATACTGTTTACATACCCACTCAAACATATGAACGAAGCTATCAATATTATCCCCCTCTTTAAACTGTGGAAGACATTTACTGACCTTTTGTGCTTCTGGGGTCCAGTTACTCCCTTCCCCATTACCTCCAAGACTCTGGCGAAGAGTCAGCATTTCCCTCTCATGCTTTCTCTGCCATTCCTGTTCTTCAGCTTCTAGGCTCCTCATTCTCTTGGCTGCTTCTAGTTCCATACGTCTGGCCTCCAACTCAAGTCTCTTTAGCTCCCGCTGGATTTTTAAGTCCACTGCAGAAAGGTTGAGCTGTCCATTCTCCGAGGATATTATATCTCCACTGTCAGTCTGATTATCCTCCAGGCTGCTGTTTTCTGATGCAGCTGTAACCAAGGCTGCAATAAGGTCTGCCTTAGTCAGGTTTCGATGCACCAGCCCCCTAGCCTGGCATATCTCAGCCAGCTGGCTCCTTCTCAGCTTTCCGTACTCTTCTGCTGACATGCTACCTGCTCACCCTGACTAACACTAAGCTAATAAAAAGAAATAAACAGTTGTGATCTGAACTCTTGGTATACACTGCGTGGCTGTTTTAGAGTACAAAGCACTTTTAGAGATCACTGTACATAAGCTACAGGAATTCACTCTACCCACACCACTACAAGCCAGTTAGTATGTGAAGTAGATCCCACCACTGCCAAACACTTGTGACGACCGTGCCCTGGCCCAGCAATAAAGGAGCCTCAATCCTCACCACTAACACCAGGGAGGTCGTCTCCTAGAAGAGGAAAGGATAACTAATACACACAGTAAAGTACAATTTCCCTTAAGTGCACACAGAGATCACAGTCAGTCTGGGGCTGGCTGCTCCCTTGCTCACCAGGTCACCAATAAGACTCCCCACTGGCACAGCTATAGGGTCCAGGTCCCAGCCTAACTGGGCAAGCTAAAACCTCCAGTACCCTCTCTGTCCAACCAGCGCTTCGTGTCCCTGTAGAATCTGTGTCAGCCTTTCCCAGGAGTGTCTGTGAAGTTGTATAAATACTTATCTCAAAGTGTGTGTGTGTTGTGTCAACTACTTGGGCAGGCTCCTTGATTGCTGGGCCATGGCACGGTCGTCACACACAGGTAGGATTTATTTATGTTACCTGTGTGCCTAAAAGCCCTGTTGCTCTTCTCTATCCTTTCGACTTAACGGTGTGATCAATACCGTGCCTCAAAGCCGTAAATCACCCAGTCCTGCTTGGTCTAATGCATCTCTGCAAAACTTTTGGCAACTTAAAGGCAAATTCAAAGGCCTTAAATCTATATTACAACATAAATAGGACTTGTTGGCATGACATATATCAGTCCCAAAGAACTCCACTTCTCTGGGACAAACTCGTATTTTCTGTAAAGCAAAGTACAACCCTCACTATCTTCAAATATAACTTAGACAACTAGATGGAAAACTTGACCTAGCCAATCCTATTCCTTAAAGACAGTGAGGAAGTAACTAGTTGAGTATCCCCGTGGGACTACAGTGGCCAGGCTTGAAAAAAATATCGCTCATCTATTGTGTAGAAGCAACGACTGTGCCGATGAAATCAGCCTTCATATATAGTTCGCCTTCACCAGCCTATATAACAGACAGCAAAACAGACTGTCAACTAGAACCAAGTGTTTTGGCCAAAGTTCTCAGGGTCAGTATAAATATCACATTTAGTCTCCCCTGAACACAGGTTATATACCTAGTTAGACCAATCTGGTCAATGTGTTTGTGGAAGAAGGAAAAAAGGTAGGAAGGGAGAGAAGAAAGAAGGGGAAGGAGGGATAAAAATGGAAGAACTCCGCAGGACCTGACTGGCCATATCCCATAACATTAAGGAAAAACATTTTATTTTTCTGTGTGGTTCTCCAGGATGTCTGTCAGTGCTCATCTTGTAATGGAAATGTACTTAGTTAGAGGGGTGCTACTGTGCTATATTAGTTCAACAGTCAGGTAGTGCCTTGAAGTTATTTCTTGGAAATTTGTCCCACTAAGGTGTAAAACTTTTAAAGATAACACTAACTGGTTCATAAAGACTTGTATATTATGTATTGCAAATCAATAGGAAAAATGAACAGTAAAGTCTTTACCTAGTGCAACAAATATTCTGTATACGTTTTAACAATTATCCAGACCCAGTCATTCCTCTGAAAATCAAACTGTGTGCACGATGTATCTTTGCTGTGCTTATGTAACTTTTTTTCCTGTGTACTTGCAGTCCTTTCCATTTCACTGCATACAGAGGCCATTTTATAACGAAGACACATTTCTTGGGATAACACTGCATCTGTGTTTCAGCTTTTGAGGTAGTTTAAGGTTTCCTTTACATTTAATGGACCCGTCAGAATCCTCCACATTCCACAAGATGACCTGATATCTAGAGAGTTGTGGTGTCAAAGTACAACTTACATGTTTTTTCTTTCTTTTTGTTTTCACTGCAATATTCTGTTTCACCTGTGTGATTAATAAATAGGCATTTATCAAATTAAAACATAGTCAGTGACAGCAGTACATTTGTATAAATGTCACTAGATCAAAGAGCTGATGTTTTTCATTATCTGTGGAGCCAGTCTTCTCTGACTTTATTCAATACTGTCTGTGTCCTGGTTAATTGCCCTGTCTTTCTTTGGGTGTCTTTTTCCTGACATTGCCCTGAAAGTTTTGTTCAAAATATTTTGCTAATTGAATTCTTTAGTGTCATGCCTGTGACAGGCGTGTTTGCCAAAGCCTCTGTCTAGTTAGTACAAACTAAATCAACTTGAGTGTTATGTACCACTTTTGTTTAGAAATAGAAATTTTCTGAAATTCACACATACATTTTAAAACAGTGAGCTGTTACTTATTTTGCTTTATATGTTATTTTGGTGAATGGGACTTTCCTATGGACTTAGAATAATTCCATAAGACCATAAGCTGCAGTGACAAAAAGGTGCAGTTTTTGCGATCGCATAAAATGTGAACCAGAGACATGTTTAGTCACAATTAGGAAGATCTCACTGTGAGCTAATTTGCATGTCCCTGAACCACTGGTAATTATCTCCAGTGCTTAATGGTGATTTACACCCATAATTACCACTGGCGGCCCATGTTTCATATTGGTACAGGTACCCCCCCTAATCTACACAAATGCAGACATTCAAACACACAGACAGACATGCACACAAACATCCCCACAAACACAGGCATTCAGTGTACCTGACAAACTTCCTGTTCAATCACACTCGCAGATACACTCATCCATTTACCCTCACACACACACACACACACACACACACACACACACACACACACACACACACACACACACACACAAACATCCCCACAAACAGGCATTCGGTGTACCTGACAAACTTCCTGTTTAATCACACGCAGACACACTCATCCATTTAGCCTTACACACACACACACACACACACACACACACACACACACACACACACACACACACACACACACACACACACACACACACACGCACGCACACACACGCACACACACGCGCACATAGACACAAACACACACATTCACAAACACACACACATGCACACGTGCACATACACGCGCGCGCGTGCACACACACACACACACACACACACACACACACACACACACACACACACACACACACACAGTTGCACACGTGCACATGTGCACATACGTGCGCGCACACACCCACACACACACAAATACATTTTCAATCCCTTAATTATTTCCTGTACTGTGACCACCAAGGCAGACATGCACTTATTTATTTATTTATATTTGTTTACCAGGGAAGTGCACTGATCAATACTGACCACTTTCTAGCTCAGCCCTGGTGAAATACAAAATATTTCAAAAGCAAAAATAACAGAAATGTAAGGAATATCAGAATAATTCAGATTAATTACACAATAAAACTGTGTATTGTACATTCTAGTGAACAAGCACAGTGTAATGTTTAATCAAGCAGCGTGTAATGTACAATATATATTTTTCTAAAGTGGGTTAAGCTTCCATGAAGCTTGAGAGAGGAGAAGAGACTTGGAAGAGAGATAGGTTAGGTGATTGTCTGGCAGCTGGCTTGGAGGATTAACAAGCTATTTCCTGTGGTCTGGTGGTGCAAGGTTTGATCCCTTCATCTTCCACTGCCTAACTATGTGACTCTGAGCAAGTCACTTACCCAGGCCGCACTTGTAGGCTTGGCATGAAAAACACCCGTTTAGATTAATGCTCTGTCCTGAAAAACAGATATATAAATATCGGTTAGTCACACTGGGCTAGGAGCCTCGTTTCAGGAGAGACCCAAGGTGCCATTTATACTACTAGGGGAAATGTGCCATAGCATTGGAGAACTTACCCTGGAAAACAGACATATAAATATTGGTTAGTCACACTGGGCTAAGAGCCTCGTTTCAGGAGAGACCCAAGGTGCCATTTATACTACTAGGGGAAATGTGGCCATAGCATTGGAGAACTTACCCTGGAAAACAGATATATAAATATTGGTTAGTCACACTGGGCTAGGAGCCCCGTTTCAGTAGAGACCCAAGGTGCCATTTATACTACTAGGGAAATGTGGCCATAGCATTGGAGAACTTACCCTGGAAAACAGATATATAAATATTGGTTAGTCACACTGGGCTAGGAGCCCCGTTTCAGTAGAGACCCAAGGTGCCATTTATACTACTAGGGGAAATGTGGCCATAGCATTGGAGAACTTACCCTGGAAAACAGATATATAAATATTGGTTAGTCACACTGGGCTAGGAGCCCCGTTTCAGTAGAGACCCAAGGTGCCATTTATACTACTAGGGGAAATGTGCCATAGCACTGGAGAACTTACCCTGATCTTTTAGATGGTTGCAGTGGAACCTTTCACATCCACTTCAGCTACCACCAACTCAAGCAGATGGGGCCTTGGCTTAATGTCTCATCTAAAGGATGACACATTCAGTAGTTTCAGCACCCCCCCCCCATGCTGCACTACAGTATCACTAACGGTGTGGGAACAGAACCCATAGCCTTTTGCACCAAAGGTGAGTGTGCTATCTGTTGCACCACTAACACTTATGTCCAGTGTTGTAGCAGGAGCATTTGGCTTAGATGAAGAAGTGCTTTTTGAGTTGCATTCTGAATTTGGAATAAGTGTTGTTTTCCTTAATGTCAATGAGAACAGAATGCCAAAGAGCAGGTGCCTGACTGGAAAAAGCATGTGCAGTGTTGTGGAGTTTGGATCTAGGAATGAGAGTTGGTGTAACAGAGCATGTGCAGTGCTGTGGAGTTTGGTTCTAGGAATGAGAGCTGGTGTAACAGAGCATGTGCAGTGCTGTGGAGTTTGGTTTTAAGAATGAGAGTTGGTGTAACAGAGCATGTGCAGTGTTGTGGGGTTTTGTTCTAGGAATGAGAGTTGGTGTGACAGAGCATGTGCAGTGTTGTGGCGTTTGGTTCTAGGAATGAGAGTTGGTGTGACAGAGGATATGCAGTGCTATGGGATTTGTTTCTAGGAATGAGAGTTGGCATGACAGAGCATGTGCAGTGCTGTGGAGTTTGGTTCTAGGAATGAGAGTTGGTGTGACAGAGCATGTGCAGTGCTGTGGAGTTTGGTTCTAGGAATGAGAGCTGGTGTAACAGAGCATGTGCAGTGCTGTGGAGCCTGGTCCTAGGAATGAGAGTTGGCGTGACAGAGCATGTGCAGTGCTGTGGAGCTTGGTTCTAGGAATGAGAGTTGGCGTGACAGAGCATGTGCAGTGCTGTGGAGTTTGGTTCTAGGGGTAATGAAAGTTAGTGTGACAGAGCATGTGCAGTGCTGTGGAGTTTGGCTGTAGGAATGAGAGTTGGCGTGACAGAGCATGTTCAGTGCTGTGGAGCTTGGTTCTAGGAATGAGAGTTGGCATGACAGAGCATGTGCAGTGCTATGGAGTTTGGTTCTAGGAATGAGAGTTGGTGTGACAGAGCATGTGCAGTGCTGTGGGATTTGTTTCTAGGAATGAGTGTTGGTGTGACAGAGCATGTGAAGTGCTGTGGGATTTGGTTCTAGGAATGAGAGTCGGTGTGACAGAGGATATGCAGTGCTATGGGATTTGTTTCTAGGAATGAGAGTTGGTGTGACAGAGCATGTGCAGTGCTGTGGGGTTTGGTTCTAGGAATGAGAGTTGGTGTGACAGAGCATGTGCACTGCTGTGGAGTTTGGTTCTATGAATGAGAGCTGGTGTAACAGCATGTGCAGTGCTGTGGAGTTTGGTTCTAGGAATGAGAGTTGGTGTGACAGAGCATGTGCAGTGCTGTGGGATTTGGTTCTAGGAATGAAAGTTGGTGTGACAGAGGATATGCAGTGCTATGGGGGTTGTTTCTAGGAATGAGAGTTAGTGTGACAGAGCATGTGCAGTGCTGTGGGATTTGTTTCTAGGAATGAGTGTTGGTGTGACAGAGCATGTGAAGTGCTGTGGGATTTGGTTCTAGGAATGAGAGTCGGTGTGACAGAGGATATGCAGTGCTATGGGGTTTGTTTCTAGGAATGAGAGTTGGTGTGACAGAGCATGTGCAGTGCTGTGGGGTTTGGTTCTAGGAATGAGAGTTGGTGTGACAGAGCATGTGCAGTGCTGTGGAGTTTGGTTCTATGAATGAGAGCTGGTGTAACAGAGCATGTGCAGTGCTGTGGAGTTTGGTTCTAGGAATGAGAGTTGGTGTGACAGAGCATGTGCAGTGCTGTGGGATTTGGTTCTAGGAATGAAAGTTGGTGTGACAGAGGATATGCAGTGCTATGGGGGTTGTTTCTAGAAATGAGAGTTAGTGTGACAGAGCATGTGCAGTACTGTGGGGCTTGGTTCTAGGGGTAATGAGAGTTGGTGTGACAGAGTATGTGCAGTGCTGTGGAGTTTGGTTCTAGGAATGAGAGTTGGTGTGACAGAGCATGTGCAGTGCTGTGGGGTTTGGTTGTAGGGGTAATGAGAGTTGGTGCAAGACAGCATGTGCAGTGCTGTTGGGTTTGGTTCTAGGGGTAATTAGAGTTGGTGTGACAAAGCATGTACAGTGCTGTGGGGTTTGGTTCTAGGGGCAATAAAAGTTGGTGTGACAGAGCATGTGCAGTGCTGTGGGGTTTGGTTCTATTGTTAATGAGAGTTGGTGTGACAGAGCATGTGCAGTGCTGTGAGGTTTGGATTTAGAGGTAATGAAAGTTGGTGTGGCTTGTGAGTAGTATCTCAGGTTATATGGGGAGTTTTTTTTCATGAAGTCTAGCTGCAAGGGGAGTAAATGTGTAAAGATGGAGTACTTCGTACAGTTGGGATTTTAAAAGAAGGTTAGATCTTTGTTTTATGGGTAGCCATTTGGCTTTTTTCTAGGGAGATAACAGAGATGCTCACAGAGAGAAGAGTTTGTAATGAATTGGCAAACGATGTGAGAGATGCACACATAGAAACACACACACACACACACACACACACACACACACACACACACACACACACACACACACACACACACACACTCACAGTCTTCCAAGAGGACTCATACCTCTAAAGATATGCACACACACAAACACACACCGACACCCCACCACTGCAGCTCTGCTACCTCTTACCTGACTTTACTTTAACACAGTTTCCATCATTGATTATAATGGGTTATCACAGCAGTTTGTCCATGTTCATTAACATGGCCAGTTGTGCCAATTTACACTGCCAAATGATGCTGCAAAACTCCCATCCCACAGCATTTCCAGGAAGCCCACATAGGTTCATAGGTTCATAGTTAGGTACTAGGCTATCGGCCCAAGGGCCTATGGAAGCCTAGCCAACAAGGTTCCCTGGCTTACGCCACCCAAGAAAGTTATTTTCCTGTGCCACTGATGAGCAGAGACACAGAAGTGATCCCCGGGGTGTATTTCCTATTTCCCATCCACTCATCAAGATTTTTCTTGAAGAGTGCTAATGAAGAACTTTGCTTGACATAGATGGGTAGCCTGTTCCAGAGTATGGGAAGTCTCTGGGATAGGAATCTATCCCTCCAGCATGTCCTGTTTATTGTGGTGACAAGGTTTAGGTCCCTACAGCGTGTAGCTCGGAGGGATTGGGATTTCTTTAGGTGTAGCATGTCCAACAGCTCTGGGTTTGACATAGCTTTATATGTTAGGCAGAGATCACCTCTGAGTAGGTGATATGCTACGGAGTAAAGCTGGAGTTTTTTGAGGCGGTCAGTGTAGGGCATTTGTTTGAGTCCAGTAATCCTCTTTGTGAGGTACTTCTGTGGCCTTTCCAGCTGCTGCAGATGTCTTGTGAGGTACATTCCAAAAGGGGCGTTGTACTCTATAATGGGTCTAATGAGTGATGAGTAGAGGGTAACGATGACCTCTTTTTTCCTGGATGAGAACCCTTTTGTGATGAGGTGTGTCACATAGAAGGACTTCCTGACTACTGTGGCGATGTGACTATCAAAGGAGAGACTACTGTCCACCTGGGTCCCAAGATCTCTTATCACGCATTCGGTGTTAAGTAGATTGCTGCCTGTGTGGTAGTTCGTGGGTACAGAGTTTTTACCAAAGGGGATGACACTGCACTTTTTGGCACTGAGCTTGAGGCCATGGCTCTGACACCAGGCATCTGTCTCAGAGAGACCCTTCTGTAGGATGTTCACATCATTTGGGGACTTGACTATGGCTCCTAGTTTGCAGTCATCTGCGAACTTCGTTAGCCAGAGGCCTTCTGTGTTAGCCTGTACTTTAGAGAAGTAGAAATGTAAAATAAAATAAATAAATAGATACCAAACAGGAGCGGTCCCAGGACGGAACCCTGTGGTACTCCACTTGTCACTGGTTTGAGGTCAGATTTGGAGTCTGCAACTTTTACAGTGTGGGTTCTGTCAGTGAGCCAGTTGGCAACCCATCTTGTGACATAGGGATTTATGCCTAGTTTATTGAGTTTAGCTATAATTCCAGAATGGGGGATGGTGTTGAAAGCCTTGGCGAGGTCAAGATAGGCTGTGTGAACCACTTTACCTTCATCTACGGCTTTGGTGACTGCCTCAAAGAAGTCAATCAGGTTCAGGAGGCATGATCTGCCTTTCACAAACCCGAACTGAGTGGGATCCAGAGTTTGGAGGTTACCAATGTCTTTGTTTATGAGTTCCATGATGATACGTTCCATGGCTTTGCAGACCAGGCTCGTCAGGCTAATAGGTCTATAGTTCCCGGGATCAGTGGCGGCTCCCCCTTTGTGGAGTGGGATAACTGTTGCTGTGTGCCATTCAGTGGGCACAAAGCCTGATGCGAGGCTATCATTGAACATGGTGCTTAAGTGGGGAGCCAGTTCATTCTGAAGTTCGTGTAAAACGCAGCCTGGGATGTTGTCCAGTCCCATGGATGCTGTGTTTTTGTCTTTAGAGAGTGCAGCTTTCACCTGTATAGTTGTGATTACAGGGACTCTGCATTCGTCCTGTATAGATATCGGCCCTTTAGGGGGTGAGAGGGGGGGGGGTAAAGTTAGCACTGAACCTATCTGCTAGGATGTTGGCAATATCAGTTGGTTCTGTAATTTTCATGCCTTTGTGCTTTAACTCAGAGCAGATCTGGGTGTTGCCATTGAGATTCTTGACATAGCTATAGAATGCTTTGTGGTTGTCCTTGGAATTAGTGGCAATTTTATTTTCGTAGCTAGCTTTGGAGGATCTTATAAGGGATCTCAGCTTCTTACTGAGGCTGACCAGGGAGGTCCTCCACTCATGGGATTTTACTCTCTTTTGCAGCAGATTCTTCCTTCTGTTGTACAGTTTGTTTATGGCAGGGGACCACCAGATTGGCTTCCTTTTTTTGGAGGATAGCGTCTTGGTTCTGTTTGGGATAGCACGATCCATGCACTCATGTAAGTGCTTATAGAGTGCATTTGTGTAGGATTCAGCAGTTGTAACTGTATTGTCCATCTGCATGGGTGTCATGAAGTTCACTACTTCTGTCTTAAGAAGCATGAAGTTGGCTTTGGAGAAATTTCATACTGTGGTTTCCTTAATGGGGGGGGTGGGGGTGGGATGTGGATATCAAGGGTGATTAGCTTATGGTCGGATCGGACCAACGAGGAGTTGACTTCAGGTGTGGAACACCGGTCACTCATGTTGGTAATGACTAGGTCTAGGATATTGTTGCCCCTAGTGGGGATGTGGATAAGTTGATCTAGGGCATTGGGGTTTATGAATTCCAGACAGCGTTGCGCTAAGGAGTTAGTACATGAGTACTTTTCCCAGTTAATGGTGGGGTAGTTGAAGTCGCCCATTATTAGGGTGTTTGGTTGAACCCTAATTCCAGTACATCAAGAAAAGAGGAGTGGGAATCCTGGGGCATGGTGGGAGATCTGTAGCAAGCTACAATTTGGATTGCAGTTTTGCCAAGAGTTAGTTGCACTTGGATAACCTCGGATGCATTATGCTGAGCAACTAGCCTGGAGGTGTGGATATCCTTAATGAATATGGACACACCCCCACCTTTGGTGTTTCGGTCCAGGTTAGATGGCCGAAAAGTGTGGTATGAGTTATAGCCTGGTAGTGCAGGGGTGTTCTCTGGAGCCTTGAACCACGTCTCAGTCACTGCACAGATATTGATGTTCTCCATTTTAAGGAGTGCCTCAAGTGAGTGCATTTTGAAATGTAGACTTCTAGCATTGAGTAGCATTACCCTCAGTTTTTGCTTACCTGTTCCTGTTATGGTGGTGAATTTGTTACTTGAACCCTGCCTAAAAAAGGCACTATAGGGGCAGCAAGAGCCTTAGCCAGTATCCGGAATCCTAGGGGCGACAGGTGCAGGCCATCTGTGGCAAAGCATCGTGGTCTGTCGACCATGTCATCCCAAGCAGACAGATACTGGATCCCCTTTGAATGACACCAGAAGCTTAGCCAATTGTTGAAATCAATCATTTTGTCCTTGTACTGCGGTATCATTCTGGGCGATGGCAGAATGCTACTCAGGACTAGGGTCATACCTGGCTGGGCTACAAGATCGTAGAGCTCTTCCATGTCTCTTTTCATGTAGTCCAGGGAGGTAGGTCTCAGGTCATTCACACCAACATGGTTAATGACAGAGTCATATCTGTACTTGTTGTGGAGTGACCTGAGTGCGTGGGTTATGTGGCGGATCCTGGCACCCAACAGGCAGCTGACAGTAACCTTCTCCTTGTTTAGCCTGGTGAGTGGGACATCAGTGTGCCTGACTATAGAGTCACCTATGACTAGTGTGTTGGGTATGTTGTTTTGCTTTATTGGTTGTGTTTGAGTGGCACACTGAATCTGTGGGCTATGTGTCATTTGGGTTGTGTTGGGGATGGAGGTTGCTTGTGTTTCTGCTTTGGAGGTCTCTGTTGCTTAGGCAGATTATTATTGAGAGCCTCCGCGAATGTTTTTGAGTTTCTATGTGTGGATTTTGGTGGTGTAGACGTAGTGAGACTATGTGATGAGTGTGGTGTGGTGCAAATGTTTACCTTCTCCTCATGACTGTCAGGATCAGTCTTGGTTGGTGAGAGCTTTACCTCCAGTTTGGCTAGATAAGTGCATCTCTCACAGGTTGTAGTGTTGGGTGGTAGGAGGAGAGGGTTGTCTGTGTACATGAAGCAATTTCTACATTGCCTCAAGATGCCCAGATTCATCAGATAGACAGGGGAGAACACTGGGAGCTGATCCTTGGACATGCCTGAATAAAAAACTATTTTCCTCTAGATAAGTGAGGAAAGTGAGTACAAAAACTGTTTTCCTTTAGGTAATGAGGAAGACTGAGTGCTGTAGTAATTAGCAGCTTATTTAGTACTTGCAAGTTCTGAACAAGTGCTGAGTATGAATAAGCAAATGCTAAAACTAAGAATCTGTATTTGCACTAGACGAGTTACAGGACAAAAACAAGTGTAAATGCAGAATTTCACATGGCTAATTAGCTTTTGGCACTCTCTCAGAATGCCTCATTTTCATTTAGAATGGGCATGGTGATGACCCACTGAGACAATTATACCAACTGTGTACAATCATTCTGTGGTTCGTCTCTGAATCAAAAAGGGCATCAGCCAATGGTTGGTCAGATAGAATGAATATATCACAAGAAAAGTGCAATGTGTCAAGTTGCATAAGCAGTGATTCATCGTTCAAGACTTCTCTAGTGACCCCTCTGTTGAGCCTTTGATGTTAAACTTCTCAGGGTTCAGAAGAGAACAGCTAATAGTGTCACTAAGAGAAATACAAACCATGCCTGTTGAGTTGTGGTTTATATAAATTAATTACGCATATGAGTGCATGTGGGAAGTGGGTTGATTTACACATCTGCTTCTAACTTAATTTATTCTATTTTAATATATAACAGAAACTAGAAAGACATTCCAGCATGTGGTCTTAATTGATCCCTACAGGGAGTCTTTACCTCCAGCATTTTTCACGACATCATGTTAATCTGTTCTGAACTTTTTGTGTCATGTTTATGTAGTACTTAATTCTTTGTAAGACTGTTCCTTTGCTTTGTTCCATACTTGACAAATGAATGAATAGTTTCTGAATGTTTATTTTGGAAATCAGTATGCCAAATACTTTTCTAGAATTTTTCTGTAATCTGTCTTCCACAGTTCTTACATTTTATTCTCCCTGTTTTTCCAGTAGTCAAAAACAAATAATCCTTTCTCCTGATAGTTTTAGACGGTTTAATTTCTACACGTTTTGGGTTTTTAATACCATGATGAGAATGCACCCAGTCAAGGTACAATTAAAGTTCATTAAGTTAGTATTGCTTCAATCTTTAATGTTAGTCTAGAGTGTTTTTCTCAGCACCTGTAATGTGTCTATAATAGCTTTCTTCTGCAGTACATGCGTAGATACCTGTGTAGTATGATTGTAAATTCTTTTTTATGAGACCCATTGCTCCTACTACTTTAGGAATAGTCTGGGTAGCCTTCTTTCACATTGCCCTCTTTTCTGCTTGCAAATCCTGGTATTTTATGGCTTTGTGTCTCTCAGTTCGTAAGACACTATAACCGCTGGGTGTAGTGATTTCAATGATCAGTGCTACTTTTGTCTTTTTTTTTTTTCTTGGACTACCATACCTGTTTTTCTTGCATCTATTTTTTGAACTGTTGGTAACAGGTGATCCCATATGATATAGACTTCATTACTGTTGATAATGCTTTGTGATTCACATTTCCAGTGCTTCTCAGCTACTTCTATATTGTAGTGTTTGCACCATCTCTGCTGCAATGATCTTGTCACATTATGGTGCCTTTCAGTGTACAGACCTTCAGCCGTAAATGTGTCACACCCTGCAGTGAGATGTGTAACTGTTTCCAGGTGTGTTTTATAGAACTTGCACCTGTCTGTTTCACCCACTTTTACAATGAACTTTGTAAACTGATGTGTATGTTGACCGTTATTATTAGCCTTTCATTTTTAGTTTCAGTTTAACCCTCATTAATTATTGATCAAAATGAAGTTGTTCCACAAGATCTTTATACTTGTCACCATTTTCTGTACTTTCCACTTTTCTTTCCCTTTCTTCTGGTCATTTTCCTTTTTTTTGGCACTTTCATTTGCTGTCTGATTCTTGCCTACTTCTGGTTTGTTGAGTACAACACATCTTTCAGCATGTACTTGACCAGGCACTTGAAACAGCTTGACAGACCACAGAGGTTCCTTTAAAAAAGAATACAGGGCATAAACAAGAAGTCCTATGCAGACAGTCTCAAAGTCTTATCTCTCTGTACTCAGTCTCCTACAGACTGCTGTGCGTAGCCCACAAGGCATCCTCTGATCCCACACTGATGGATTTGTAGCACATATACAAAATAAACAGCATCAGGAATACCTACTCTTATAAACAAGAAATGTTGGACAGAGAGTTATGCATCTCAAAGGTCACCCCTTTTCTGGAGCAAAACAAAGCTCATCCTTGACTTTATTCAAATGTAAGTAGGACCGATGGATGGGAAATTGCAAATTTACCCTGGTTTTGACACCTATGTCACTAATAGACAAGGGCAGCCTATGAGTGCTTGAGGTGTACAAACCTATATCATAACTGTAAAATTCCCTGGGATTTTGGCACATCAACAATATTTTGTTAAATTTGGGGTAAGCATAGCTAGACTTAAAATGGCTATTGGGCTAATAGTCTAGTAATCACCAATGAACCTATAATATCCATTCCCACTTTGTTCTGAAATGCTTCTGCTAAACCAAGAAGAGAAGTCATCTTAGACTTGCTCACTAAAGCAATTATATAAGTCAGCACTAAAAAATTAAAAGCACTACACCCTCACAAACTCCCCTTGAGTACTTTGTTCCCCATTGGCCCTTTTTTTCAATTATAAAGGAATTCCCAATACTATTCTAGCATGTCCAGAGGTCAGTTGTCAATCTCCTCTCCGGTCCAGCTGGTGAATCTGGGAATCTTGAGGCAATGTTACAACTGCCTTATGTACACAGACAACCCTCTCCTCCTCCCACCAAATTCCAACACATGTGAGAGATGCAACCATATAGCCAAACTGGAGGCTAAGCTCTCTCAACTCAGTACTGGCGTAACCAGTCAGGAGGAGAAGGAAACCACACTCACTACAATTCCAGTCTCACATAGACCTACCATGACAGCAAACCAAACACATAAACACACAAAAACATACTCGGAGGCTCTAAATAAAAATCTGCCTAAGCAGCAGAGACCTCCAAAGCAGACACCCAAGCAACCGCTACCCCAAAACAAAACACGCGCAACACATAGCTCACAAAGCCAGTGTGCCGAACAGTCACAACCCTTAAGGCTAAACAACACACCTGATACACTTGTAATAGGTGACTCTATCGTCAGGCACACTGACGTCCCGCTCATCAGGCTGAACAAGGAGAAGGTAACGGTGAGCTGCCTGTCAGGCGCTACGATCCGCCACATAACACAAGCACTCAGGTCACTCCAAGGCAAGTACAAATATGACTCAGTCATTGTCCATTCTGGTGTGAATGACCTGAGACGTACCTCCCTGGACTGCATGAAAAGAGACATAGAGGAGCTCTCTGAGCATGTAGCCCAGGACGGTATGACCCTGACCTTGAGTAGCATCTTACCCTCACCAAGAATGATGCCACAATATGAAGACAAGATGATCAATTTCAACAATTGGCTTAAGTATTGGTGTCATTCAAAGGGGATCCAATGCCTGTCTGCCTGGGATGACATGCTCGACAAGCCACAATGCTTCGCTAGGGACGGCTTGCACCTGTCACCCCTGGGCTCTCGGATATTGGCAAAGGCTCTTGCCACCCCCATAGTGCCTTTTTAGGCAAGGCTCAAAAGACAAACCCACCTCTATAGGTATCACAAGGAATAAGAAACTAAGAGTAATGCTACTCAATGCCAGAAGTCTAAACCTCAAGATGCATGCACTCGAAACTCTCCTTATAATGGAGAACATCGATATCTGTGCAGTAACAGAAACCTGGTTCAAGGCTCCCGAGAGCACCCCAGCACTACCAGGTTATACCTCATACCATGTTTTTCGGCCCCAAAACTTGGACCGAACCACAAAAGGAGGGGGAGTATCAATATTCGTCAAAGATACCCACACCTCCAGGTTGGTGGCACAGCACGAAGCATCAGAGACTATCCATGTGCAACTAACAGTGGGTAAAACTGCCTTCCAGTTTATAGCCTGCTACAGACCACCCTCCCAAACCCAGGAACCCCACTTGGCCTTCCTGAGATCACTGGAAAATATGAAGGTCTCTCCAAACACCATTATATTGGGCGACTTCAACTACTCTAACATAGACTGGGAGCATTACTCTAGCTCCAACACCCTAGCCCGAAGGTTCCTAGAATTTATAAACTTAAATGCTATGGAACAACTTGTTGCCACTCCCACAAGAGGGGAAAACATACTGGACCTGATCATCACCAACATGGGGACTCTATGCTCCAAACCAGAAGTGTATCCCTCACTGGTAAGATCAGACCATAAACTAATCTCACTAGATATTCGCATCCCGACCCCAGCGCCTGCCCAGAAAACCACAGTGAAAAACTTCTCTAAAGCAAATTTCACACTCCTCAAAACCGAGGTGGAATCCTTCAAAGCCCCCAGGCCTGTGGAAAATACGGCCCAGACTGCAGAATCCTTTATAAACGCATTCTATGAACACCTTCAGGAATGCATGGATCATGCAATCCCAAATAAAACCAAGACCCAATCCTCCAAAGTTAGGCGTCCTGTCTGGTGGACCCCAGCCATAAACAAACTATACAATAGAAGGAGGAAGCTACTACATGATAGAGCAAAATCCCAAAAAGGGAAGGCATCTCTGATCAGTATTAGCAAAAAACTACGGGCACTCATAAAATCGTCTAAGGCCAGCTTCGAGAGAAAAATTGCACAAGACACTAAGGATAATCACAAGGCTTTCTTTAGTTATGTTAGGAACCTGGGTGGGAATTCCCAGATATGCTCAGAATTAGTCCAAAATGACAAAAAATACACCGAACCCACAGACATTGCCAACATCCTAGCTGACAGGTTCAACGCAAACTTCTCCCCCCCTTCCCCACCAAAAGGGCAAATATCTATCCCAGCAGAGTGCTGCCCCCCTGACATCTCAGATGCTCAGGTAAGAGCCGCCCTCTCCAAAGCAAAAAACACAGCATCAATGGGACCAGACGGTGTCCCGGGCTGCGTCCTACATGAACTCTAAGAAGAACTAAACCCAAACATAAAACTACTGTTCAATCTCAGCCTTACTACAGGATATGTGCCCAAAGAGTGGCGTACAGCAACAGTGGTCCCTCTCCACAAAGGTGGTGCCTCAACGGATCCTGGAAACTATCGCCCCATAAGCCTGACTAGCTTAGTCTGCAAAGCTATGGAAAAGATCATCATGGACCTCATAAATAAAGATATTGGGGACCTACAGACACTGGATCCTACCCAGTTCAGCTTTGTTAAGGGCAGATCCTGCCTCTTAAACCTGGTTGATTTCTTTGAAACAGTCACCAAGGCCATTGACGAGGGGAAGGTGGTCCACACAGCCTACCTGGACCTTGCAAAAGCCTTCGATACAATACCCCACTCGGGCATTATAGATAAGCTCAACAGCTTAAATATAAACCCCTATGTCACTAGATGGGTTGCAAACTGGCTCAAGGACAGAACCCACATGGTTAGAATTGCTGGAGCCATGTCAGACTCCAAACCAGTTACAAGTGGCATCCCACAAGGCTCAGTCCTGGGACCTCTCTTGTTCGGTATATATTTCTCGGAGGTACAGGCTAACACGGAAGGACTGTGGCTGACCAAGTTCGCAGATGACTGCAAACTGGGCGCCATAATCGACTCTCCAGCCGACACAAGCATCCTACAAAAGGGCCTCATAGAAACAGACAACTGGTGCCAGAGCCATGGCCTCAAAATAAATGCCAAAAAGTGTATAGTTATCCCCTTTGGCAAAAACAAAGTGCCCACAAATTACCACATAGGTGGTAATCCATTAAGTACGGAAGAAGTAATTAGGGACCTGGGGACCCAAGTTGATAGCAATCTCTCATTTGACAACCACATGGCCAAAGTGGTTAGAAAAACATTTTATATAGCCCACCTAATCATGAAGGGATTCACATCTAGATCAGGGGAGGTCATCGTGCCTCTTTACTCATCCCTCATCAGGCCCATAATTGAGTACAATGCCCCTTTTGGGATGTACCTTACCAGACACCTGCAGCAACTGGAAAGACCCCAAAAGTACCTCACCAAGAGGTTCAAAGGGCTCAAACAGATGCCATACGCTGCCCGGTTAAAGAAACTCCAGCTCTACTCAGTGGCATACCGCCTGCTCAGAGGCGATCTGTGCCTGACATATAAAGCCATGTCCAACCCGGAATTAATGGACATGCTGCACCTCAGAAAATCCAAATCCCATCGAGCTACACGCTCGAGAGACTTGAACCTCAGCACTGAAATAAATAGGACATGCTGGAGGGACAGATTCATAACCCAGAGGCTCCCTTCACTCTGGAATAAAATCCCAGTCCAGGTTCAGCAGAGTCCCTCATTGACTCTCTTCAAGAGGAATCTTGATGAATGGATGGGAGATAGTAGGTTTACCCTGGGTATCACTTCTGTGTCACTGTTAGACAGAGGCACAGTATACTAACCTCGAAAAAGGGCATAGCAAAATTCGTTTAAAATGGGTGGTGAAAGCCAAACACACTCTGGCTAGGCTTATAAATGCCGTAGGGCAGATAGCCTAGTATGAACCTATGAACATGTTCTCTTCCTACTTTAGAACTTTCACTGTATATGGATCTAATGATGTCAGCAAATATGTTTGTAGCCCCATGATTGCAAATATATACATGTAGTCAATTTTGAGTAGGCACATGGCTTTTTCAGAGCAAGGGACATATAATCTTGGTATTGACTGTTTTTTTTTGTATATCATTTGATAACCACAAAACATTTTTCTTGTTTTCTTGTCCAACTGATTCAATACTATTTGGGGTCAGCCAATCACACCAAAGATTTAAGTTAGAATAGGCAAGCAAATTGATTTATAGCTTGGACTTTATTTTGAGATGTCAAGGTTGTTTTAAATATTAGCTTTAGTCTTATGAAATATTCCTTACTCCAATTTGTTCTCATTTGCTCATGTTTTATTGCTTACCGTTCATCTAGTCAGATCTTGTTTGTCGCTTGAATGTTTCAGATGTGGTCCTTGGCCCAGTATGTGGTTATTTGAGCTTTTTCAGATAAGTGCTTGTTTTTTTTTTGCATTATTCTTTGTCCTTTCTGATTAGCTTATATACTCTTCTTTTCAGAGTTTGTTTGTTTTTTTCCCTTCTGTGGAGTTTTGTTTATTACACCCATTCCTGCATTCACCTCCCCTAACAAAAAAATAAGGTATTTTCTGTGTATGCTTTATAGTGTCAGTTTATTGGTAGAGAATTATTTCTGGTATTTCTGGCATAACTTAATTTTTAGCAAAGTAATAACACACAATAGGTAAGAGCAAAACACAGTAGATGTCCCAAAGTGTCATCAAAAACGTCCTCAGTACTTCAGTAGTCCCAAAGGCAGCAGGTCATCAAAAATTCTCAAATGATGCAACGACTAATTCAGTATAAGGACAAATGTTTTAATATGTAAAATACAGAACAGGTAAGCGCTTTCACCATACGGCTTCCTCAGACCTATAAACCCATCTGAATCAGTCAGTTTAAATATAAAAACAGGCGAGAAAGTTAACATGACTTAAAGTGAAAGTACTATACATAAAATAAAAACAATCATGAAGGTTAATAGCAATAATCTACTGAATCTATATAAGACTTTAACTAGAGCATCCTGTTCCAATAAATAGAAGATATAAAACTTGAAGAGAAAAATATAATAAGTATAAAAAATGTACATAGCAGCAAAAGGCAATATATATTTTATAAAAATTATAAAGAATATATAAAAAAAATATATATATATAAAACATATATAAGCAATTATATGAAAAATTATTTAAAAAGGCACTTCAATCAAACCCTCAATCTCCTTAGCTTAAGGAAAGGTTGAATGGGAACCTTACCATTCAATCCAGGGCTTGAATCAGCTCTAAATCTCATTATCCAGATGGTCTGTCTAGACTCTGTAAAGGTCTTAATATCACCTCCTCTGATGTCTGTAGTAATTTTCTCAACTATTCTAAACCTAAAACTATGTGTCTCTCCATTCTCTACTACATGTTTAGCAAGAGCATTGGTCATAGATCCCATCCTGATATGGTACATATGCTCTCGCATTCTGTCTCTCAAACACCTATTGGTCTTACCTATATAGAATGCCCAACATCCTATACAGGAAGTCAAATAGACCACATCAGTAGACATACAATTACCCCTTACATGAAAAGTGAACACTCCAATTCCAGTAGGATGTCTAAATACTGGATCCGATTCAATTAAAGAACAAAAATTACACCGGTTGCATGGTAATGTGACTAAGGGCCCTATAGAATCATCTGAAAGATTATCCTTCGGGTAACAAAGGAGCCTCTTCAGATTCATTTTATTCTTATACACGAATCTAGGTGTAACCCCTGCAACTTTCTTAATTACGGGATCTACAGATAAAATATGCCAGTGAGTCCTGATCACATCCTTAATTAAGCCAACATCTTTGGTAAAGAATATCGCAAAAGCTACCTGATCCAGTACCATCATATCTCTGGGCCTCCTATCTCCTGTAACATCTACAGTTTGAATCCTGTTAGAAAAATATGGGGCTGCTGTTCCAGACCTCAAGTGGTCTATGCCCACTGTCCCTCTAACAAAATCACTAATATCATAGTCCCGTACTAATAACCTCTGGCATAAATCGTCTAATTCACCTCTGAAATTGGAGTCATTTGGATTGTATCTAGAGATACGCATCGCTTGTTCTTTAACTATATTGTTGTAGATGTGCCCTGGATGCATACTATGACGATGTAATAAAACATTCTTATGGAATGACTTCCTATACAGGCCTGTGTTAATCAGCCCATTATCTAACCTTTCTATATAAATATCTAAAAAAGGAATCTTCACTGAAGAGTAGTCTACAGTAAACTTGAGATAATCAGTAATAGAGTTAACCTCACAGACAAATTTATCCAAGTCCTCAGAAGTCCCAGTCCATAAAAGAAACAGGTCATCCACAAAACGTCTATAGAATGGAACAAAATTTTTAAAATAACACATTTGAAACATAAACCTATTCTCCCATTCAGCCATAAATAGGTTGGCGTAGCTATTGGCACAAGAAGTGCCCATAGCTACGCCATCCTTCTGCAGAAAAAAACTATCATTGAAACAAAACACATTTGATTCCAGTATGACTTCCAAGAAAGTCATAACCAGATCAATCTCTGTATCTACCATATTAGATGTCCTCCTTAAATAACTATCCACCATTTCAATTCCTTCTAAATTCGGTATCACTGTAAACAAAGATTGGACATCCATTGTAACAAAAATATATTCCTGACCTAATGGTGCCGTATTAATGAAACTATATAAATCCAGTAAAAACTGTTTAGTATCCTTTAAAACAAAAATATTTAAATCAACTATTTGTCTCAGATGTTTTTCTACATAAATAGACAGAGGTTCTGTAGACCAACCTTTCCCAGCTACAATAGGCCGTAAGGGCGGATTGACCTTATCCTTATGGATCTTAGGAAGGCCCTGAATAGCCGGAACAAGTGGATAGGTAACTTCCAAGAATTTAAACAATGACAAATTAATCAATTCACTCTTCAATAAGTCATCTAACATGCTATGTATCCTATGAATCAATCTATTAACTACCTCTAACGTAATAGGGGTATAAAAATTGATGTCATTCAACATTTCAATCATTCTCTCTCTATACTTAGAGGTATCCATAATTACTATCCCACCCCCTTTGTCAGCAGGCCTAATGGTAATGGTAGTATCATTCCGTAACTTATACAGAGCCTCCTTTTGTTTAAATGACAAATTATATTTGCCTCTCTTATTATTACCATTACCAAGTGAAAATATGTCCAAGTCTGAAATCCTCAATATCCGTCTGTAATTTGAGTCTTTTTTGATTGAGTAATCGCTTTTCATATTGTGAGACATTATCTAACAAAATATGGCATAAATCGTCAGCAGCGGAGGCTGGAAAATGTGCATAAACAGCTGCTCATTGTTCTTGAATATCCAGCCTCAACGCTTCTTCTATTGGCATAAAAAAATTGTTCAATAAAGTCATGTATTTGAGGCTTACCTCAATATTGAGTTGCTGCCACTGATAAAGCAGCTCTGGGTATGTCGTTCCGGTAGTGGGCATCTTTAACACCCTTAAGCCTCTAGGAATAAGACGACGTTGGATGCATACTTCGAAATGCTGTCGCTGGGTTTGCATCCTTTTCAGTTTGAACAAATCTACTTCCAATCTATCAAGCGCTGTTCGAAGACCTTCTCGATCAAACTGTTCAACAGGACATCCATTGTCAGTTTTTTCGCTATCAACGTATAGTGCCAAAGGGTTAGCACGTTGTCGCAAACAGTCAGAAAATCTGTCCAACACTGGGCGTGGAGTACTATCCACCTCTTCCGCTTCACGCATAACATACGGAAGTTCCACTTGTACAGAATTCACATCCTCCATGTCTCCGAGCAGGGCAAAAAAGCAATAACCAATAAAACAGTCAAACGCACACCTGCACGGAGAAAATGCTCTTACCAATAAAGCCAAACTGCAAGCAAAGTAATAACACACAATAGGTAAGAGCAAAACACAGTAGATGTCCCAAAGTGTCATCAAAAACGTCCTCAGTACTTCAGTAGTCCCAAAGGCAGCAGATCATCAAGAATTCTCAAATGATGCAATGACTAATTCAGTATAAGGACAAATGTTTTAATATGTAAAATGCAGAACAGGTAAGTGCTTTCACCATACGGCTTCCTCAGACCTATTTCAGCTGTGTGGATTTCTGCCTTTCCCCCAACATGTCCAACAAGGCCTAGGGTTTTAAGAAATGTACCTCTTGTGGTCACGAGATTTCCTCCTAAGGATATACATTCTAATTGTGGGATTCCCACCTCGATGAGGATAGTTCTTCTTGCTCAGCATTTGGGCTAGGGCTCTTTTGGATACTAGGTCCAAACTTTTACTTAAGGATCTTCATCAGCCAAAGTGGGGGAATTGACCCCCTATCAGTTCTACTGACCCTCTAATAAAAAATCAGGAGAAAAGAGTAAAGAAGATGCATTTAATGATAAAGATGAAGGAAAATGAGTCATCCAGGAAAAAAATCTTCTGATAAACACCATGAGAAAGAAGCTCAGAAGAGAACCCCTGACCCTTCAGGACCCTTCGGTCTGGTGCCGAAGCTTTCAAAATCTTCAGATCTGACTTCTTCATTGGAACCTCTCAGGATTCAATATCTTAGTTCTCCTATTGTGGAAACAGGTTTTCACTGAAGTTGATCAGTCCTTCACTCCAATGCCACCTTCTCCAAGAAAGGTCCTTTCATCAATCCTCTATGCTACCATCAGTGGCTTTTTCCTTAAGGCCCATGTGGTCTCTGAGCAGTCTTTCTGAGACTGATGTGGACAGGATGATGAGGAAGATTTTGAGGACCCAGATTCAGTTGGGGGTCCTCCCTGCATCTCCTGCTGTTGGAGGGCCAGGAACTGTCCCTTCCACTTCTTTTTTAGTTTCCCCTTCACTGATTGAACCTTTAGGTCTGGTGTCATTGGATTCAAGTGTTTCCCAGGGACTATGTTGGAGGTAAAAGCTTGAGTGTCTTTGACTCTGACAGTATCTCTTACTCATTCAAGTCTGACAGTATCCAGTCTTAAAGAATCCCAGAGCAGAGAGGTCAGGGCTGGTGCTGGGGGGGGTTGGGATCAACTCCAGGGATCTTGGATCCTTCTCTCCCTTTAGGCACTTTGGTTCCTGACAGCTTGGCTCGGGTGTCTGCCTTTGAGCTGAGCCAGACCTTGTCTTTGTTGGGTTCTTTGGATCCTACAGGGATAACTTCTGGAATGGTTTCAGCTTTGGAGGCCTCTGAAAGAGCTCTGTGTAAATGCAGAGAAGGGGTATCCCTCCCGTGCTTGAAACCAGCCTGACCTCTGCTGAAATCTTCGGCTCTTCCTCCTCCTCTTTACATTCAATATGCCAGCTTTGAGAGGTCTCAAGACAGGTCATGCTGTGGACTCCCTGTCTGCTTCTGAGTTTCTTCGTAGTTTCCTACAGCAGAAGTACACAAGAAGCATACTTGCTAAAGGAGGCATTTGGACTCCCTCGCAAAAGATACTGTTTTCAAAGGAAGGGGAGGGTTCTCCTAGATCCCCCATGGAAGACATCTCCTTCAGAAACATTCTATAGTTGTTGAGACAGTATGTGATGGGGGGCTGGTCCATCTATACCCCCTCACAGGAGGAATCAGTATTTGTTGAAGCCTTTGGAGCTTGCCTGTCTAGTTCCTGGGTGGGCCCTCCTGCTGACAAACTTGTTGATTTGGTCTCTCAGTGGGCTTGAAAGGAATTGGACATGTGTGAGCCAGTCCCATGAAAACTGTACAGGATTTTGGTTTCCTGAAATACAGCCCTCCCTGGAGCAATGTTTCCACTGTGGATTCCACTGTGGTATTAGCAGCTCCAAATAAAGTAGAGAGTACAAGGCACTGGACAGGTTTGGAAAGTGTGTTTATGCCTCAGTGCTGTTTGCATTATGGGCACAGAATTATTTGGGTCTATAGCAGAAGCTAGAAAGCTTAAAAGAGCAAATGCTTTTTTTATCGAGCTGTAAACATCGAAACCACTAAATAGCGAAGAGACAGAACAGTGATTTTTTCCCAGGGGAAAAAAAATCACTTGGCTGTTTTCGGGACTTTGCCATTTCCTCCACTGTGGTGCGATGTGTTGGTATATTTAAGTAGGCAGCAAAGACCCCCACTTTATTTTGTGTTTGCATTTTTTTTTTGTTTTTGTTTTTTACAGAGCAGCAATTTGTTTCCTTGTTCCGTGTCTTCACTCTTTAGTGGTTTCGATGTTTACAGCTCAATAAAAAACATTCACTCTTTTAAGCTTTTGGGCTTGTAATATAGACCCAAATTATTTAGCTGACATAACATGCTTTCAGAAGGACTTGACTAAAGAACTCTCCAAGTCCATCTCAGGATCCTTAACTGTAGAATCCCTTGAAACTGTGGACCCATAGTTGGCTACACTACAATCCCTTTCTACTGTGTCCGTGTACTTATTATCCAATGCAGCAGATGGCACTTCCAGATCAGCAGGCACCTGCATTTCTATTTGCTGCCATGACTGGATCTATTCCTGTGGTTTTGTGGAGCACTTCAAGATGTCCTTTGTAAATGCCCCTTATGATAGGTTCACTGTCTTTGGACCCAAGATGAAGGAAACACGTTCCAGGCATGAGCAGGATAGCAAGACTGTCTGCCATCAGTATTCACTTCTCCACACCTCCAAAGGACTTTTTTCAGGAAACAAAAGGGTGGTAAGAGGCTTTGGTTCCATAAATTCTATATTTTTAAACATCTTGTTACCTATATTTTTATCTGTATTAAATAACACATTCCTATATTTTAAACATCTTATTACCTACACTATTATTTCTATTTAACATCTATTCTTACATGTTTTTGTTACTAAATGTTTTTGATAATATTGAAGCTTTTCTCCCCGGGCCTCCGCTGAAAATGGATATGTATCCAGTCGGACTTTCCCAGTTAACAAATGTAAAATAAAAAATAAATAAAATAAATAAATAAATTGCAAGGTTTTATGCATGACACTTCTGTCTATACACTGTTTCAGTAGGAGAGGGGGGATAACAACAGTGGATGTCACCTTTGTGGCAGAGGTGCTCCTGAAGGGTTGCCTGACTGCTGCACTTTGGAGGCAGTTGGGAGGTGCTTGTCTCTGCACCCTACAGCTTGGATGACCATCACGTAAATTACATGGATTTAGAGAATAAAAGCAGAGGCTACATAATTCCCTTTCTTTCCCCTCCACAAAACTCAAAAAGACTTCCCGACATTCCATTCTCACAGAGAAAGGCAGCAACCCAAGAAATCTTAAAGCTTCTAGACAAATGTGTCATCCAGGAGAACCCACCAGATCAGCAGGGATCTAGAGTCTATTCAAGTTTCTTTTTGGTTCTAAAGAAAAACAGGGACCTCAGACTCATTTTGGTCCTTAGCTACTCAAACTAATTTGTGAAGAGATGAAATTCCAGATGGTCACAGTTCAGTCCTGTTCTGAGGAGATATGATTGGATGTGGTAATTGGGCTGTCAGGATGTTTACTATGACATAAAAATAGCCAGGTGGTCCAGAACGTTTGCCTCCTTTTGATTGGGAGCTGGTCATTTTCAGTTCAGATCCCTGCCCTTGGTCTTGCCATAGCCCCCTCAATGTTCACCATAGGCATGGCAGTGGTCACAGCTCATCTCAGACTACAAGAGTTCTGGATGTTCCCATATTTATACAACTGTCTCATAACTGCTGCCACCCACCAGGAATATACTAGGTCAAGACAGGGACACCTTACTCCAGTTATGCAACCAACTAAGGATCATGATCACCATGAAAAAGTCCAAATTAATGCATATTCAGGCAATAGAATTCATAGGATATCACCTGGATATGACCTTACAAATAGCCAGACTCCTGGAGTCAAGAATGATTACTCTGCATCAACAAGCATCAGCAGTTCTTTCCCACCAGAAACCTCCAGCTAGAAGCATTCTCCATCACCTAGTGTCCACAGCAGCCTGTATAACTCTTGTCCCTCATGCCAGATACTATATGAGAGTGTTACAGTGGACTCTCACAGTTCAAGTGGTTTATCTTGTGCCAACCCATGCATTTCCCCATCAGTCTCATGAAAGCATGCAGACAATTTGTTAAGTAGTAGTCGGATTCTCGTGTAGTTTCTCTAGGTCACCCCTGTATTCTATAATCCCCGCTGGCCATAGTGACTGCGGATGCTTCCTTTCTGGGGTGGGATGGCCAATTCAAGGGAAAGACAGTCTAAGGTGCCAGTCTTCACATCAATGTCATGGAAATGAGGGCTTTCCTCCTTGTTTTGCAGGCTTTTTAGGACTCCCTCCCCAGGGATGTGATTTCAGTTTAGTCAGACATGTCAGTGTCCTGGTAAATCGAGAAGCTATGAGAGTTTGGTAGTGGGTGCTATCTTCCAGTACTTTCTGGTTGCAATGCATATCCCAGCAAAAGCCAATGTTTTAGTGGACAGCTCTAGCAGGTTCATTCTACTGCCTAACATGTGGTGTTTTGATCAAATGGTGGCTGCCCAGATCTTCAGCCACTGGGGGCCAGTCATGCTGCAGTCTTTTTGTGACCCCATCCAACTCCAAATCCAGCAGCTACTTTGCCCTGATTCCGGAAGAGGAATACTATCGAGGGATGGTCTGGTCCACACTTGGTCCCCAGGTCTCCTATATGCTTATCCACCTACTCCCCTCATAGTGAAGTTTCTCCAAAAAGCCATGTGGTGCAAAGTGACAGTGATCCACATTGCCCCCTTTTGGCCTTATTAGATATGGTTTCTCTTTCTATAGTTTCACTTGATACACCTTGGGATATCACTTTCCCAAATCAGGCCGTAACTAGACACCCGATGAACCTGCTGCTACAGCAGAGCAGAAGTTTCTTTCTTGGAAAATCCTTTTTCCTGGGAGCAGTCACCTCCACTCAAGGATTTCAGATATCCAATCTTTTGTCTGTAAGCTGACTTTTTTGATATTTCACAAAGGTAGAGTGTCTCTTTGAACCAACCCTACCGTCCTTACTAAGGTGGTCTCAAATTTTACCTTGAATCAGACCCTTAACCTGCTAGTATTCTTTCTTAACTTTTCCATCAAGGGAGAATATACCTTACTTTTCTGGATGTTCATTGTCCATTAAAATTCTACCTGCATTGCACTAAAAAGTTTAGGAAAGCAGACCAACTCTTTATCTTCTTTTCTCCCATCAAGTTGGGAATTGGTGTATCTAAAGTCACTCTTTCCTGATAGCTATTGATTGTATCTCCTTTGTTTACAAAACAAAAAGTGTTATCATTGCCTTACAATTCCAAAGCTCATTCTACAAGAGTGGTTTCAACTTCCATAGCTTTCTTTCTCATAGTTTCTACTGATGGTCTTTGTGCTGCAGCCACTTGGTCCACTGTACGCACGTTCATTTTCCATTACAAATGGGATTTGTAATCCGGGTCTTGGGCTTTGCTTGGCTCCACAGTTCTACAGAATATCCTTCCTTGAGACCTCCTGGGGTTTTTGGTAGCTGGGAGCTCTGTACTATCAGATGAGGATGGACGGAAGAGACATCAGATATATAAGTTATGTACTTACCATAATGCTAAAACTGTGTTGCCTTGTTTTGTCCTCCTCAACTTTTCCTCCCTCTGTCTTCCCTGCCAGATTTTTGGGTCTATATTTCCAGATTGAATGTTTAGTTTATCGAACACCTAAAAATCGAACTGGTAATATCGAAAGCAAAAAAACGCGAATGGCCAATTTAACGCATGGAAAGAATTCCCTTGGCTGTTAGCCAGATTTTGCCGTTTTGTCTACTGTAGCGCGATTTTGAAGTTGGTATATTTAGTTGGGGGGGGGGTGTGGGGGGCACAGCCCCCTACTTCATTTGGGTTTAAAGTTGTTTTTTTTTTTTTTTTTGTGGCCAACAGAAGTCTTTCCCTACACCATTCGTGATTTTTAGTTTCGATATTACCAGTTCAATGTTTAGGTGGTCGATAACCTAAACATTCAATCTGGTAATATAGATCCCAGATTTTCACTGTTCTTGGGCTCCCAGTTAACCACAGTGGACCTTCCCTGATCCTTGTTGATGTCTGAATGCTTTTTTCCCTATACTCATGTCCATGTTTGTCCTGCTATTAGATAATTTTCCTGTGTTAGGCAGGCAAACTTGCTCTAAGATACTGTGTTGATAGTGGGGGATTATGGATAGGGAAAGGAGCCGGAGCCTTGGATCCAAATATCTAAAAGCTGCTGGCATTGGATCTGTATGGATTCATATGGACCTGATAACACTTCAGTTAGGGAGGATGGAAGAAGACAACATGGCTCTAGTGTCATGGTTAGTACAGAACTTTTGTTATCCTTTGTATGACATTCCTGTCCATGGTTGTTATTTTCTTGGTACTGCAGCTTTACTTTTATAATGTTGCCTTTGCTCATTTATTAAGTCCAAATGTCATTCTTGCATCATCTGAGAATTTTTTAACCATTTGAAGTTGTTTTTTTTAGACCCCCATCTGATGAACTTTACAATTTTAAGTCATCCACAAAACAAAACAAATAAAATCGATAAACTGTATCTGTAGCTTAATCTTTTAAGTAAACAACTTAATGGGTTAAGGACAAGACAAAACAGCAGCAGTGACAAAGAATTACCCTGGAGTACTCCCCCCCTTGAATTTTAATCCCTGGGATAATAAATTGCCCTCTGTCATGGCTTAGCTGCAAAGCAGTTTGCTACTATTTCATAATCATGGCTGTAATCGATCAAAGTAGGTTGTATGTTGTGCATCTGTAAGCACTCCTTTATCCATGAATGTGGGATGCTTTCGAATGCTTTTTTGTAATATATTCATGTCATACTTAGATTCCTCCCCTTTTTACAACTCTTTATTATGGTGCCGTTTAATTATGGATGATGTTTTGTTCCATATGACTATATGACTTTTCTTTTATTACCTTTTTGTTCTGTTGCCATGACTGAATTATTTTTTCTAGTTGGTTATAAGCTCTGTCTGCGTCATTAATAGTGTTTAATTTAAATTCGATCGGAAGACAGGTTATGCTGACCTTGATCCGCTACTAGAAAACATACCTCTGGATGTATCCCTTTGTGCAGACAACCTACTCCTTTAGCTTATATCACTTTGCAAAGACTTCCTTACCACCCCTCTTCTCTACATTTATAACCTCTACGTAACTCAAAATACAGTGCCATACATATAGCAAAGTGATCTTGTCAAACCCTCCTAAACACACTCAGCTAGAAAACACCTCCCATTTCTGCTCCATCTCCTTCCTCACTATACTTGGGAAAATACTTGAAAAACGAATCTACAACCAACTATCCACTTAAATCCAGCAGCACCATGTTCTCACTCTTAAACAGCATGGCTACTGGGGTGGTTGGAGCACAATGACAGCACTATGGGCACTTACAAAGGAGATCCTTCTCAACATGGATAAAGGAAACCTTTGAGGAGCTCTCTTCATTGACCTTGCCAAAGCTTTTGATCTTATTGACCACTTCCTGCTGTTACACTCCCTCCAAGAAATTGGGCTAAGCCCCCAACACTATCATCTGGTTTCAACATTTCTTAACAAATAAGTATTTCAGAGTCAAAATAGGCTCATCTGTACTACCTCCAGCAACCCTTACTGGAGGAATGCCCTAGGGATCCATACTTGCCCCATTGTTGTTTTCAGTCTTTATTAACAAACTACCCACTGACCTCACTAACCCTCATATCACTCTTTATGCAGATGACACGGTTATCCTTCGATCCAGTCCCTCACATTCAGCTATTAAAGCCCAACTTCAGTCTGACCTCCACTCCCGTAATTCTTGGGTAAACAACCATGAGCTACTCCTAAAACCCTCCAAAACAAAAAGTCTGATCTTTAGAACCTCACAAAAGCTGAAAACTAATCCCAAAAATCTCAACATCACAGATCTCACTGGTTATCCAATAGAACAGTCCTGTCCTTTAAATACTTAGGTTTATGTCTAGATGAAGCACTTAACTCCAAAGCCACATTGAAAAGACCAGGAAGAAGATCAGTTGTTTTTTATTCTGGTCTTGGAAAACGCTGTGACTACCAATAGCTGCAATAGACGAAGGATTCCTAATTACTCAACCTGAATTGGGGCTCCCCATCACAGCCACAGCCTCTTAAAAAAACTCATCCAGTCTACAGTCCATTGAAAACAAAATCTGGCGATTCATTTCCAATCCCCTCCCTCCTCAGGAACACCACTGCATCACCCTCTCCACAGCCAAATGGCTACCAGTCTCCTACTTAGATGCGCTACTCCCAAGGTCTGTTCTTTTCAAACTACTTCAGCAAGGTTACTTCCCACCTTTTCCTGACAAACTCTATAATAAAACCATCCCCTAAAATCTCTGCAACCTCTACCAATTAACTCCTTCACTCCAGACACCCAAGCCAAACTGCACTTCACTGACCATTCCTTTTCCATTCTTGCACTCAAAGACTGGTAATCCCCTTCGCCTAAAATAAGTCTCCTCTTTTCTCACTTTCAGAGTACTTCTCAAAAGACACCTTCATCAAAGTTTTGACTGCAGGAGATTTTCCACTGGATACATAACCTAATTCCTTCTTCACCTGCGTCATTCCTGCTTTAACCCTCTTTTCTCATCTGCGGCTTCCCTCTCATACTAACTACTAAAATTAATTCACATTTGTTTTTCTAGTCTATTAATATTTATGTATTGTTACAATTGTCTGTGTGATTCCCTACCTTCTGTGATTACTCTACGTTTATGAATTTGCTTGGTTTTATTTATTTATGTTTTTGTGAATTTCTTCACCAAAGCTGGTTTATTGTGGTCAGTGTACTACCCTGGTAAATTAATTAACTAACTAACTAACTAACTAAACTAACTCACTAACTAAACTAACTCACTAACTAACTAACTGATTATTTCTTAAGACGGCTTACGGTTTTACTCTTAAGGAGGAGTATGATTCTTTCTGTTGTTAACCAGGTTTGCATCTGTTCAGGATGCGCATCCAGGCAATTCTTACCAAGGCTAAATCTTTCTGAAGAGCTATTTAATACCTTGAGCCTGAAGTTATGTACTACATGTAGGCCCAGGTTTTTCTTAATTTTGTCTCACTTTCTCGGCTGTTACTTCATCCCATTTCATATCCCCTACACTAGAGTGCCTTACTTAATTCTTTTATTACTCGTCATTGTTATATTCAACAAGGTCTTCATAAATACTTCTCCAAAAACATACCTATTTCTACTTTTTGGTATCACCTCTATTCCTTTTGCTCTGTTTCCCAGTTCTCTGTAAAATCTTTTTTGTGTCATATTTGACTTGCTTATTTTGTACTTTTCCTTTCTATTTATCTGCCTACCTTCTAATTTTGCTCTGCTTATGTTCACACGTGCACATTTATTAAGGATATTAAACAATAACTATATGCTCTACATGTTTCTAATCCCCTGAATTCCAAAACATGAACTGTAAAACCAAAACTCCAAACAGCATGGAAAATAGCTAGTGAGTCACCAAAAAGAATAAGCTGGATGATCAGCAGAAGGAGGCGTTAATGAGGAAGGACAGCACCTACCCTCTGAGGTGATGTGGATCCCCATTTCCTCTACCCAAGGATGAGTCAAGGCATAAACAGAAAATCCTGATGGTTCACCTCATGATGTCTCCTGCAGGTGACTGTCACGTAAAAAGAACAAATGGACGGGCCATGAAACAGACACGCCAATGGTCACCAGGCAACAGTGGTGAAAATGAGCACAGTAAAAAAAAAACAGTCTGCAAAGTGCAAGTTTTGGAATTTCCAGTTCAGAAATTGAATAAGATTCTCTATGCTAACAGTGTAAAAATGCTGGGCAGTGTGATAGCTCTGTGTTGAAGATCTCTGCCTTACATCTCAAAGGGCTGGTCTTCAACCCTGACCATTGGTTTCAGGCTGTTTCAGTATGCACTCTGGCTCCTCCTACCTCTTAAAATCATACTGGCTGATTGTCTTCTTTAAACTGTCTATAGATATTGCATTTACCCTTGTTCTTGAGACCAAAGTCATGGAAGAAAAGGGTACACAATAGACCAGTACACCTACCTCGTTAACAGAAGAATACATTTAAAATCCTTTCTTCAAACCTCAGAATATATCCAATCATTTATGTGTTATTGACCAGTCAGTGGTACATTTTCCAACTAGTGATATTTTGAAGTCTAAAAATATATGTATTTTATAGGAATTGCTGTGGGGGTCTTTAACAGCAGCCCCTGACTTACCCAGTAGGAATGAAGAGAAGAAGGTTATTACAACATGGAGTTGTGACGTCCAGGCTTCGGTTATATAGCACAGACTTAAGGTAATCCTTCTTGGTCTGCTTTAGTTTACCTGTGGAATGTCATCCCATATGTGTTGCAGTGGAAGTTGAAGCTACTGATTCCCCCTGACTTCTCCATACAGGTTCATAGATGTTTACTAGGCTAACAATCACAAGGGCCTTTTTAAGCCCAGCCTTGCATCCCAAATCTCTGACAAGTTCTGATACCCTTTGTGATGATCCACCACTCGACCAGTAATCAAAGAGCCTCAATCCTCACCACTGGCAACAGTGGAGGACAAACACTGAGAGGATGACAAGGTACACACACAGTATTTCCAGATGTAGCTTTCTGCATCAAGTGCAATTTCCCTTAAGAGCACACAAATACCACAGTCAGTCCGGAGCTGGTTTCTCCCTCTTTCTCCAGGTCCCCAATAAGACTCCCCACTGGCACAGCTATAGAGTTGACTTCTCAGCTGAGTGACCAAGCCAAGACCTCCAGCACCCTCTCTGTCCAACCAGTGCTTCGTGTCCCCGCCCAAGTAGCTGACACACACACTCTTTGAGGTTTGATTTACGCACACACACACACACACACACACACACACACACACACACACACACACACACACACACACACACACCTGGAAAAGGCTGGCACAGGTTTACTAGCTATGCCCCTTTTGCCCAGACTATAGGGTAGTTCTCAATGCCACCAGCCAACTCCTTATCAGCTACTTTAAGGCCCTTAACAAAGGGTGTCCAATCTGGCTGTGTAATATTAATATTAATACAAATGTTAGTTTGACTAAGAGCAAGGCTATTAGGAGTGGCCCACAGTGTCACCACATAAATATGCAAGTACTCTCAAAAGCTAAATATGTCTCACAAAGATCAGCCACAATGAAAGGTTTAAATATATTTAGTAATAAATAATAAAAGAACAAGAAAATGCTCAGTATATATTCACAGTGACATCAGAGTTCAAAACCACAGGAAATATTTAAAACAACTTTGTAGGACAGTCTCAAATAAATAGATAAAACATCTAAACTATGCTTCACTATATTACTGACTGAAGCTAAGAGAATTACTATACCTGTATTTAAGAACAAGGCAGATGTATGAATGGATCTTCTAGATGATGTTGTCAGGTCCAGCACAGAATGCAGAATACTGTGTCTCTCTCACAGACTTCTTATTTATTTTTATTTATTACATTTGTTTACCGGGAAATTCCGACTGGACACAGGTCCTTTTTGCACCGGAGGCCTGGGGAGAAAATCTCCAACAAGTACAAAACTAGAGAGATGAACAGCAGAGGAATTTTATAATATAATGTTTCACTAGTAGGTGATCTATTAGTATTTAACATGTAGTTCAGATTACACAGTATAGTAGTAAGAACAAAAAGTAGACAATAAATAATACTTAAGGGGTTAGGCTGATAAAGGATAAGAGTGTTTGGGAGGTGTGTTAGTCAGGGTTTGGGCAAGGGCAGAGCCAGTGCATTTTTAGGTGAGACTTGAGTGTGGGTTTGAATAGACTGCTGGAAGGTAGTTTGGTTATTGAGGGGGGGAGGTTATTCCATAGTTTGGAAATAGCATAAGAGAAAAGGGCATTACCTGCTGAGTTTTTGGGTTTAGTGGTAAGAAGTAGATTTCTGCTATTGGATCGTAGGGATCTTGAAGAAATATAGGGTTGTAGTAAGTTTTGAAGTGTTGGGATATTGTGGGGGTGGTTTATTAATTTGTGGGCAAATGAGAGTTGATTCAGGTGAAGAAGTTGTGGGAGTTCAAGCCAATCTAGTTCCCTAAGTGAGTTGCAGTGGTGGCTGCAGTAGGGTGCGCCTGTTGCAAACTTTACATTTTTATTGTAGCAGGATTCTAGTCTGTTTAGGTCAATCTGCCTAAGGTTGGTAAATATAGGAAAGGCATAGAGTAAGGTGTAGATTAGCTGGGAGTTGGTGATAGCAGTCCTGGCTGTGTTGGTTAGGTATTGTTTGTTTCTATATAGTGCCTCAAGCTTTTTATGAACTTTTTTATGGTGAGAGATATGTGGAGGTCAAATTTGAGCTTATTGTCTATTTCAACACCTAGAAGTTTTGTGTGGTCAGATGGGGAGATGATGGCATTGTTCTTGGCATGAATACTGATGAGGGTGGAGGAGTGTAAAGATTTAGAGGGTTGAAAGATAAGGAGTTTGGTTTTGTTTGAATTGAGCAAAAGTTGGGCCTTGGAAAGCCAGGTTTCTACAGATTTGAAAGATTCTTGTGTGATATTTTGGAGTTCTGGTAAAGTGGGGGCAGAGCAGATGAGAGTGGAGTCATCTGCATATTGTATGAGAGTGGCTTGTTTGGTGGAGGTATGAAGGTTGTTGATGAATAGGGAGAATAGTAGTGGGCCAAGGATAGAGCCTTGGGGAACCCCAAGAGGGACAGGAAGACGAGGTAAGAGCTGATCATGCCAAATCACAAATTGATGTCTGCCTGAGAGATAGCTGTGGAACCAGTTGGTGACAGAGTGGGAAAAGGAGAGATTAGTGAGGACAGTGAGAAGGATTTTGTGAGATACCATATCAAAAGCTTTTGATAGGTCCAGAAATATAGCAGAAGAGTATGGGCCATTGTTTTTATGGTGCAGGATCATGTCAGTGAGGGTAAGTAGGGCGGTGGTGATGCTGTGAAATGGCCTGAAGCCATGCTAGGTTTTGGAGAGGAGATTATTAGTTAATAGATAGTTTAGTATCTGAGAGTTTATACATTTTTCAAGAATCTTGGAGAGTGGGTAAAGGATGGCGATTGGGTAGTAGTTGGAAAAGTCAGTGGAGGAGCCCCCTTTGTGTTGGGGAATGATGTAAGAAGTCTTCCACAGAGTGGGCACGTAGATTTCTGATATGGGGTGGTTTATTAATATGTAAATTGGATAGGCTAGGGTGTCCGCAGCTATTTTTATGTAATCTGCAGGTAGGTTGTTGGCAGCGAGTTTAGTGGGCTTTCGTTTTGACACAATTTTTTTTCTATGGGAGGTGGGTACTGTGGAGAAGGTGAAGGGGGGCATGGGACTGGATTTGTGTGCAGGGCTGGGGGAGTGAGGAGGGTTGTTATTTGGCTAGAGATAGAATTGTTTCAGTGAACTGTGTGTTGAAAGATTCAGCTATACTGCTAGAGGAAAAGGGGATGGTAGGTGTGGGAGTGCCAACTTTACCTGGGTGGAGTATGGAGTTTATTGTGGACCAGAAGTGTTTGGGATTGTGATGGGAGTTGTTTAGGGTGGACTGATAGTAAAGGGGTTTATCTGACCCAGCAGCTGTTAAATTAATATCTCAAATATTACTGCTGAGATAGCTTGCAGAATGACATAATTTCTTGTCATCTAACTCTATCCCAGATGAAACCCCCACTGCTGGAAGCTAGCAGTATTTAGCATCTACCTGTGAAATACATAGACCTCAGATTTTTGGCAGATGCTGGAAGTCATAAAGCAATCACATTCCTTCACATTCAGAACTAGTAATGATTTAACTTTAAAGAGAATACAGAAAACTCCTTAGTACAGACATTCTGTCTTTAGCTGCAATAAAGTAATTTAATTTCAGCTATTTTTCTGAAGTTTTGTTGCTCTGAAGTTAACCTCCTGTGTTCCAGTTTCCACTGTTAAAATATATACATTTAAACAGTTACAATAGTGCATGTACATTTCTGTTCTCTTCCAGTAGAGCACACTGTGGATAAATTCCAAGCACTTTACAAAACCCTTTTTCAATGCACATGTCTGTACAAACAAGTTTGATATACACATAACATACTGTGCTAATACAGTTGCAACACAGGCATCTTATATAAATCATATTGATATTCACAAATGACATATAATTATTTGCAAAATTCCAGATAGCTGTTCTGGCAGTGTTTCCCTTTGTCACACCCTTGATAAGTGTAAGCATGGGCCTGGGAGATTAACCATTTACAGGTTACCTATGTCCATTAGCGACATAGGTGCCAAACCAGGGATGAATTTCCAGTTTCCCATCCAGTTGCCCAAGTTGCACTTGAATTGGGTTAGGGAGGCCCTCTGCTTCACATGGATGGGGAGCCTGTTCCATAGATAAGGTATCTCTCCAGCAGTTCCAATTTATATCACCGGCAAGGCTTAAGTCTTTAGAATGGGTAATTTGGGTGCTGTTGTTTTGTGGATATGCAGGAGGTCCATCATTGTGGGGTCTGACAATGCCCTGTATACCAGGCATATATCTGCCCTCAAAAGCCTGTAGGGGACCGAATACAGGGATAGGGTCTTGAGGCAGTCTGCATAGGGCATTTTACTTACTCCTTGTTCTCTTTTAGTGAGGAACCTCTGTGGACATTCCAATTGTTGGATATGCAGATGCCTCAGAGGGGGCATTGTACTCAGTGACAGGTCTGATGAATGCCAACTACAGTGGAACAATGACTTCCTTGGACTTAGATGCCATACCTTTGTTTATCAGTTTCACAACATCGAATGATTTCCTCACCACTGTAGACACGTGATGGTCAAAGGTTATATTACTGTCTATGTTTGTCCCTAACTCCTTGACTACTGGGTCATTGTTCTCATTGCATATGTTCACCTAATCAAAGTAACTCCTGGGGCACATAACCACTAAAAGGAGTACACTCTTCAGTCTAATCTAACTACTAGAAGTGGGTCTGTGAACAGATAGCTAGAGTACCTTTTTTCTTTTTCTCATTTACTTCTGTTCCCCCTCTGGCTGATCTGCTGAGTGAGTCACTCCACTAGTAATGAGAACCTTATGGGCTGTTCCTTTCCATCTGCTGAGTGAGTCAGTCCACTAGTAATGAGAACCTTATGGGCTGTTCCTTTCCATCTGCTGAGTGAGTCAGTCCGCTAGTAATGAGAACCTTATGGGCTGTTCCTTTCTATAGGGCTGAACAGTGACAGCACTAGGTGAGGGTCATCATCCATTTTTTCTGTGTGCTTCCCCTTCTTACCTGCTGACAATCAAGACTCCCCAAAAGAAGCTAATAGTCCAGATGGGACATCATCGAGGCTGCCACAAGGGTGGCTTGTGCCTCTGCTGCCACTCTATCCCTCTAACTGTGTGTTGTGTGAAGGAAAAGTCTCATCTGATGTCCAAGCTAGACTGACTTTCCCCTCATCATGGTCATGTGGTATCCATGCAAGGTCCCTGAATATCAAACAACTTTGCTGTTCTGCACAGTCAGCAGTTCTTATTATATGAAGTGGTAGCTATGGAGATGTTTCTACATGGCCTTAACCCCACTTCCTGGTGGTCGATGTTAGAATTCCTGTCACTGCATGGACCTCCTATACACTCCAAGGAAGCATGTGCTCTCCCACATGCATACATATCCCCAATAGCTACCATCACTAGTTTGGAAGCACCAAATCAGGTCTATTCTAGAAACTGAAGGCCTTGCAACCTGATAGACTTTACTGACTGAAAGAAATATAAACTGCACCACAGGTACATAAAGTGAAAACACCAGTTCAGATGCTAAGCTTAATTTAAAAGAAATTGATTGTACAGTAAAAACATTCAAGATGCACTAATTCAGTTTCAGAAAGCCTCTGAGTAACAGTCCACCCAGTGCTGTTAAGTTACATTTGACTCCCGTAATGGTCCCATGAACAGCTGCTGCCACTCAAAGAGACAGAGTTTACTAGGCACATAGGGAACAGAAGTAGGTTTCTAGACCTTTCTTCTGTATCATCGACAAACAGACATACCTACAGACAAGTTAGAATCACCAATCCACCTACAGCATGCCTTTGAGATGTGGGCGGAAAAGAGTACCCAGAGAAAGACCATGCAAATTCTGCATAGAAGGCACTCCAGCTGGAACCAAACAGAGCAGACTGTGCTGTGAGGTAACAAGATTACTCATTGTGTCATCGTTGATTTACAGGTGCTATGAGGTAACAAGATTACTCATTGTGTCATCATTGATTTACAGGTGCTGTGAGGTAACAAGATTACTCATTGTGTCATCACTGATTTACAGGTGCTGTGAGGTAACAAGATTACTCATTGTGTCATCATTGATTTACAGGTGCTGTGAGGTAACAAGATTACTCATTGTGTCATCATTGATTTACAGGTGCTGTGAGGTAACAAGATTACTCATTGTGTCATCATTGATTTACAGGTGCTGTGAGGTAACAAGATTACTCATTGTGTCATCATTGATTTACAGGTGCTGTGAGGTAACAAGATTATTCATTGCGTCATCATTGATTTACAGGTGCTGTGAGGTAACAAGATTACTCATTGTGTCATCACTGATTTACAGGTGCTGTGAGGTAACAAGATTACTCATTGTGTCATCACTGATTTACAGGTGCTGTGAGGTAAGATTACTCACTGTGTCATCACTGATTTACAGGTGCTGTGAGGTAACAAGATTACTCATTGTGTCATCATTGATTTACAGGTGCTGTGAGGTAAGAAGATTACTCAGTGTGTCATCATTGATTTACAGGTGCTGTGAGGTAACAAGATTACTCATTGTGTCATCATTGATTTACAGGTGCTATGAGGTAACAAGATTACTCATTGTGTCATCATTGATTTACAGGTGCTGTGAGGTAACAAGATTACTCATTGTGTCATCACTGATTTACAGTATCAAGATATTAAAGCAATCCTGACTGACAAAGTAAGGTGTGAACTTTTGAGACTACAAATGTTACTGATGGCAGGTTCACTTGGTTAGAAGCACAACTTTTTATCCCTGAAAAAGACAATCTGCTATTGAAGGAAAATCTAGATGACACTGAAAATCATATTCGACCTAATATACACAAGCTTTGGCTTATAAGAAAACTCCAAAAAGGGGAAACTTGGTGTAGTTTTTTGTACACTAGTTAAAATCTATACTTGGTACTGCCCTTAAAGTGGCGGTAAATGTTGAAAAGAGCCCATAAGACCCAGGCCAGGGCAACTGGAAAACAGATGCAGATTTGCTGTACTTAGGTTTAACAATTTCCTAGATAAACAGGAAGCTATACAACATGCTTAGAGGAACCGTCATGGTGAATTTAAAGGGATCTTTGTGCATTTTGACCTTGATTTATTTTTTTAGTGTTATACAACAGAGGGAGGAATTTCTACCATTAATAAAATTGCTTAAACTTAAAAATATCAAATTTCCTCTCAGATGTCCTGCTGTCTTGAGGATTTCTGTGAAGGACAGAAGTTATATTTTTCTGCCTTAGTTAGCAATTGGAAAGTAAATAAATAATTTCTTTAACCAAAGCCATTCGTTCTTGCAAGTCTGAATTCAATTATTGTCCTCTGTATAGTGACTGCGCACAATCTGTTTCAAATTTACTTAAATTATTAGAAAAAAATCAAAAGGGAAGCCAGGGAAGGGCACTGATGAAGGTATGCAAATTACCAAGTTACCACCTGAACTGCATTTGTTTCTTACACAGGTTTGTCTTGTGAATGACTTTCTTTGTTTTCTCGCTATTACCTGCTGAAAGACGATTTTTAGTCTCTAGAGCTGTACTATGACAGCCTGAAGTTTCTGTTTCAAACTGTATGGCATCATTAATCCAGATTGTTTCCTATCAGCTTCTTTACAATGTCAGATTCTATTTTTCATAATTTCACTTTTCACTTTAACTGACATAGTGGTGGTGCTGCGGTAGCGTTGTCGCCTCACAGTAAGACGCTGTCCGGTTCGATTCTCAGCTAGAGCATCTTCTGCGTGCAGACATGCGTGAATGGGTGTACCTTCGTTGAAGGTTGTGCATCAGGGCTGGTAAATCGTCACGTAAAAATCAACTACCAATCATTAGCAGACCGGAGTTCCACTGTGGCGACCCCTAACCGGGAAAAGCCGAAAAACACAACAACAACTTTAATTGACATAGGCATTCATATTATACATGCTGTAATTAGGATGAACTCTTTCAGTTTCCTTTAGATGACATGTGATATCCCACAAACATATTGCATTTCTTACCATTACAAATAGCTTCACTTAGATCTTACCAAAGTTTGAGAAATTTGCGTTTATTTTTTTCTTCTGCTGATATATGGTGCTGGTTATAACTGATATATTGCCAATACATTTTCTTCCTACCAGTCATTATTTTTATGTTGGCTTTTAACTTTCATTCCTCTTAGAAGGATTACAGCTTTCTGGACAATATGCTTAGTGTCATGAATAACAAATAATGTGAAACCTATTAATTGATTTTTTCTGTGTATTATGTTCAGATTGCTTGCTGTTGTTTTACATATTGACTTATATTTGAGCAAGTTGCTAGGTGATGGCAAACATTACTGTTTAAATGTCTGGATTTCAGTATGGTTCCACTGCTAGTATGTAAGTGTCTTACCTATCGTTTAATGTTAATAGTCTCTGTAACAGCATTTTTAATAAGAATCTTAACTAATTTTCCTGAGTTACTTTCCTGAACTAGATAAAGCACAAATATTTGGTAACATTCATTCAGAGATGACTAAATTTAAGCAATGTGGTATGCACTGGACTTGAGAAATGTTTTATTTTAGTTTAGTGCATTCACAAGTTAAATTCCTAAAAGCTTTTTATAAATTATATTAATGCTACAAAATGTCTGACTTAGTTGCCCTTTTGTTCCCATGATTTTTCACTTTTAGATTCTTGTTGTTTGTTAGAGGATCATAATATCTGCAAAACTATTTAGAAAAATAAAAATATGATAAATACATTGTCCAAGTTGATGCTTTGCTTTATGAGGAGTAATATTTAACTGCTAATGCAGACAACATGTCCTCTTTGACTCTCTCTATATATATCTATGTAATTTATCTATCTATATATTTCCATATCTGGAGCTACTTCTAATTCCCAAATGGCCACTTTATCGAACAATGGAATATTGAGATGACGTTGCAGAAAAGTTAATTTTGTGGTCACCTGGATCACTGTAATTTAACGCCAGAAAACTAACCACTTGGCCACCATGGTGAATTTTGCCCTTTTCTCCACTACAGTGTGATCTTGAAGTTGGTATATTTAATTGGGGGAAGTGGGTTTGATTTGCTTCGTTTTTGTTTTAAAGTGTTGGTACATGATATAATCATATGTGTATATAGATTCATAGATTAGTACTAGGCTAACTGCCCTTGCGAGCCATTTTAAACCTAGCCAATTATTCCCTGTGAGATTCAAACCTTGTACCTTGTGTTTGTAAGGCAAACACCTTAACCATTAGGCCACCCTCCCAACCCATACACAAACACACACACATATATATACATACACAAACACACACATATATATATATATATATATATATATATATATATATATATATATATATATATATATATATATATATATATATATATATATACATACACACACACACACACACACACACACACACACACACACATATATATATATATATATATATATATATATATATATATATATATATATATATATATATAAAATGTAAAAAAGAAGCACAGCCCTATACCACTAAAGTAACAATAATTAATTAAGTTGACCAACACCAAAAGGGACAGCAGCAGCCCTGGTTTCCTTCCTCAGAACTGATCATCTCAACAACTTGTTGCTGATGTTAACAATACTGTGATGTGTTTCTCTTTTTGTTTGTATTTTGTTTTATACACAAACAATGAAATAGTTGATGGTAATGTGCCCCTTTGCAACACCCTAGCTATATTACTGATAACTGTATTTATATCTATGCAGATATCAATGTAGTATTTATATCACTGATAAACACACACATGCACACACTCACACATGCACGGACGCATGCACAGGCACACACACACACACACACACAAACACACACACACACACACACACACATACACACACACACACACACACACACACACACACACACACACACACACACACACACACACACACACACACATATACACACACACACGTGTGTGTGTGTGTGTGTGTGTGTGTGTGTGTGTGTGTGTGTGTGTGTGTGTGTGTGTGTATCTCCCTGTAAGTTACCCAAGTATATCAGGAAATGATCTATAAACAGGGATGGTTTGTGCTGAGAATCAGGTATGGAGAGGTTCTGCAAATCATTTTTCTAATTGCATACGCTAATGGTTTGACAGAGACTGCAGATATGCTGCAAATGGCAAAAGGTGCAGTTTGCAGTCTTGTCTGGCACTTTCTCATCAAAGGATCAGGGCAAACATCCTGTAGTTTTCAGCTGAGCCTGGCATTTATTCATTATAAAGGTTTATGGATAGTTTTAATGGAAGAAGTCTGGGAAACCCAGATGAATCCTTTATCAGTCATAATATAGATTAATAAATGAGCAAACAAACAGATAAAGAAAATAAATGAAGAAACATTATACAGGTTCAAATATTTTCTCAATATCAGTGTTTAGAATTGCCAGTGGATGGTGGTCAATATGCTCTTTCTCTAGATCTAGAAAAATACTTTTTTATCATTATCATGCGTTTGGAGGGAGGGTATGAAAGGACAGTGGTACACATTATTGAGTTATTACGTCAAGTAATTGTAGCAGAAGTGGAGAGACCCTAAATGTTAGAAGGAACCACATAGTTTATAGTCATGAGTCAGGACCAAAATCAGTCTACAAGAGGAAGGCAGATAAAGATCATTAATGGTGAATGGATGGCCGATATTATGTCATTAAATTAGGAAAATCCTCCTTCCGTCATAACGTGCTGAAGAACCAAATAAAGGGGCAGGGGAGTGAGATGTGAGAAGGTTCTGAATAACTTTCCAAGGGTACATTTAAGGTACGGGACCTTACCCTGAATTATTGAAATGAATGGCTCTCCTTATGTTCTCATTTGTGAAGGAAGTAGATGGAACTCCCACTTGAGCAGGAGTTAACAGTCAGCAATTCCAATTTAATCATAATAGAGAAGGCCATTGAGGCCTTATATACTGTGGAGTAAAATGAAAGACTTCCTACAGGACCTCACCTAATTCCCATCTCCTTAATCCCTTCCCCTCAGCCTAGACTTCCAAGATTACATGAGAAACACTTCTGATGGTTGTTTTACCATAGCTGAGGAGCCAGATCAGAATGATTAAATGCAAACATCGGGACCATGACGTATGTAAAATGAATGACCACAAATGTCAGTAAAAATAAATCATGAAAAATGTTCACCATTACATGCCACCTTACTTAAATATACTCCCTATATAATTATACAACCATGGAAGAAGTACAAATTCCCATCATAAGGTAATCTGTTCCCATGCAAACTATAAGTAAACTCACACTGCACATGCGCTACAAAGAATTAATCACAAACAGCAAAGCACACATAGTTAATGAAAACGAATATCCCCTTCAAAGAAAGCATCATCATAACTGCCGCAGACAAACTAACAAAAAATATCAATGTTATTCTGCACCCAAATATGGCAGATCAGTGCTACTTTGAGTACACTGTTACTCAATGTGAACATTGGCATTACTGGATCCGCTATAGTGTGGACTAAAAATGACAGAGTTTCATCTGACTCCCTTCTAGTCAACCCAGATTTCCAAAATTACGTGAGGAAAAATTCTCTTCTTTAATTCTATAATTAGGCAGGATCCATGACAGACTACGAAAAGTACACAGACACTGAGATCACAAACATTGACTGCATAAAATCCATGTAGCAAAACAATAACAACAACAAAGACATGCACATGTGCACAAGTGCACAAACACATAAATATGTATACACACACATGCAAACACACACACACACACACACACACACACACACACACACACACACACACACGCACACGCACATGCACACACTTCTGCACACACAAATGCACACGTATTAACTCGACAATTGCACTACAACAGATTCTAGGTATCCGTAATGGAGTAATCTGTTCCAGCACAAAGTTTGTTGCAAGTAAAAGTAATCTAGAACCACACAAGCAGTTCAGCAAATAAATTCACAGACAAAAAAGCACACAAAACCTAAGAAAACTGAACATCTTCCTACAGGGAAAAACATAAACTACCGCCAAACAAACAAACAAAAAACACTGAAGTTCCACTACAGCCAAAATAAGCAAATTGATAAGACTTTGGATAAACCAGCACTCTAGTTGATGTACTTTGATATTACTGGGTCCAGCTGACTGGATGTGATTTAGTCATATACTTTCTCCAAGAAATGCATTCACAGGTAATGATATATATTTTTAGGGACCTGATAAATTACTGCCAAATACTTCTGATGCTTTCTCCACTAACTGTTTGAACTATAATTCATTTACTCTAGTATCACGTTAATGTTAATCATTACTAACCTTAAGCTATATGGCACATTTTGTCAAGGGCTCAGACTAGCTGGCCAGTCATGTTCCCTAGCCACTGCCATGTATAAGGGAAGCAGTATAAATACAATAGCCAAAGCACAAAATGCTTAACACTTTCCTTCTGCCAGAATGTGCTCCTTCATGGGCTTCTGGTGATCAGTGACTGACACTTCATCAAAGCTGGTCAATTAAGTTCCCCACTGGGAATTACCTTCCAATTTTTTTTTATGTGACAAGCACTGAAGAAAGATATTTATTGCTCTATATATCGTTTTTATTTTAGGGCATTTCTGCCCATTTTTGACTGCTTATTACCGTAAGCTTTTCCATCAGAGCAACATTTTAATAGCTAGCTAATCTGAAGGAATTCTTGTGTAAAACTGAAACAAACTTTTACTTCAGAAAGTTTTGTATAGGGTTGATTTTTTTTTGTGGTTTGGTGGTCTTTGAGAAATTTTATCACCAAAAATTATTTTTCTGTCAGGAGTACAGCTGACCCTTTAGAACTCTGCTAACCACTTATCATGTGCTTTTCTCATCTGTAAGCCAATCTTTAGTCCCTGTGGGGATTCCCTAATTTTATATTAATTTTTGTGAGGAAAAGTGTAGTTTCTGTATTATTTTGTTGTGAGGGGCTTGGCCAACTGTTTGCAGTGCTTGTCACATAAAGATTTAACTAAGAAATTTTTCTTTTTGTAAAAAGGTACACAAATCTTCTGGACTCCACTATTTGTAGACTTCTTTTGCAACTAGGGCATTGGCCAGGGATGGACCAGGGTCCCAATGAGTCTATTGATCCTCCCTGAGCCACAAGAGGAAAATAAGTTATTAAGGAGTCTTTGATATTCAAGTCAGCTTCTTCTGTGCCACAGCTGGGGATGGACTGCTGTGTCCATTGGTTGTTTCTCAGACTACATATATTTTTCTCCTGGACCCACTGGTGTTGCTCCTAAGAATGCCACCTTGGACCCAGAGTCAGGCACATCCTTTGTGATTCTACAGTTGCCTTATTGGGGCGAGAGAGAACCACTGTTTCAGACTTCATGGAAGGTACTGGGAGATAGTCATTTGTTATACCACACTGAGGAGCATCTTACCGCAGGTAGGGACTGTCTTTTGAGATGCTCTTTACCTATGGGCTGTCCTAGGAAGAGGAAACATAAATCTAAACATAATAACAGTAAAGAAAATCCAGAAATTGGAAAAATGTTCTCTGTTCAGACAGTGCAAGTAAATTCCAAAAAAGAAAAAGAGTTTACCACGGCTGGAGACCTCAGAAGAAGCAGTTGTATAATAGACTGTGAAAGAGCTTACCATGTTTTATTGCTTTTATTGTTTAATGGTGAATTAACATTTTTTACAGCACTCCAGCCATGGTATACTCTCTTTCTTTTTTGGAATAAATCTAAACATATTTCTTTTCCTGAAGCAGATAATTCACTGACTTTAGCAATACGGTGGTTGAGAGCATTTCAGTTTCTAAATGATGATCCTCCTCTAAGAAAGAAGCCAGTAACTTCTTCATGTCGGATTCTGATTCCTAGTATGAGGAACAGAATTTAGAATGAGACAGTGTTTCTCATACTCTCTCACCCCAAGGCCTAGAGATTCTGACTCTGAAGAGTGCTTTTCCCCAGATTATCCTCCTGAAGAATTATCTTTTTTTTCTAATACTATTGCCAGAATGACAATTTTTTTCAGCAGAAACAAAACATGTCCCAATATCAACAAATATATTGTAGTTTATTACAGGTAGAGTTTCCTCAACTGACACCTGTTCCTCCCACATTGCCAACATAATAGTTTACCTTTTTGGGGAGCATATAGTTTTCTTGACAGTCAGTTATCTGCTCCAAAAAGTTCTGATAAGTTGTATAAAGTGCTACAGTCCCAACCATTTCCTTTTTCTAACCACAAGACAGATTTTGCAGTAATTTCTTTGTCAAAGTCATCTTCCGCTAAACTTCTGTTAACAGCTAGCCTTAACCCTTCTGATAAACTAAGAAAGATTTTCGATATGTTTGGTAAAAAAGTTTAGTTTCTTCCTCCCTGGCCTTTAGAATTGCAAATTCTCAGGCACACATGACTAAACTTTTACTTATTTCTTATGATAATTTAAGGAATGTAATAGCTGACCTCCCTCCTTCAGATACTAAAGCTTGTATGTTTTCTGCGGTATCTTCTGTCTCAGATAATCAAACATTCCTCGTGTGCGTATCACTCTGCAGATGTTGTACCCGGAGCTGCTCACACTGCTTTTGTCTTGAGATGATTTGCTTAGTTGTAGCATCAGAGGTTATGACAAGATGTTGACACTGAAATTTTAAATGTTCTCTGGATAAAGAAATGTTATTTTGTCCTTCCTTTGCAGAGGTCTTGAGAATGAGTTTAATATAAATGGAAAGGTACTTTAGGTGGTTACCCAGATTTTTCAACTTTTGTTTCCTAAATTTAACAGAAATGTTTCTTCTAGGTCAGGTTTGTCTTTCAGGAAGCAAAGTAAGCATTTCACATAAAGCTCAGGCAAAGAAAATAAAAAAGAAATAGTAGCAGGGAGGCTGAGAAAGGATGGGAAGATCCTCTTGCAACCAGGAACAACCTAAAACATCAGAATGACTGTATGCTCTATCAAGACTTTCTTCCTCCCCACCTTGACAACCCAGAAACACATTCCCAAAGTTTACATCTTTACGTACCTTCAGACACGCGGGTACTAAAAATCATTCAAAAAGGTTACAAATGGCACTGGAAGTCCATTACTCTTTTTTCTGGAGATCCTTCCATATCCTCCCAATCAAACTGGCCTGTTTCCTCCTGTTCTAGATTAGATGGTGTCTCAGGCACCAATAGAACATTTTCCCCAGGACAAAAGATGTAAAGGGTTTTATTCAGGTTTTTTTCCTAGTACAAAAGAAAGAGATCTCCTAGGGACCTGTTCTAGACATTTCTTTCTAAACCTTCACATCATCTACAAGATGGCAGTGCCGTGATGGCAGCCAGCTCTCCCGCTCCCCAGTTGTGCACTTAGGTTCTTTTCATGCACTTATCTGTGTTGTCAAGTTGTGAGGTCGTTCATCTGGCTGGGTGTGTGTCTGGTGTCAACGGCTGTGTTGTGATGTCCGTGGCATCCCGATGTATAGTTTTTCTGTTTTATTTTTTCTTACCTTTGAAACTTGAAGCTGGGCCTGCATTGCGAGTCGGCGAGTTGGTTGCAGTGGCGGAAGTGGAGTTTGATGGAGCGAAATTCAAAATCAAAATGGGATTATGTCTTGTTGGGGAAATTCAGAGGTGAGATGTAGATATGGATGTTTTTTGGAGGTGTGTGGTTGGCTGTGGAAGTTTCATCAGTGGATTGGTGTATGGTTTGTTGGTTTTGATGTGCAGACAAAGTACCTCGTGGTTCCTAGCTGGACTGGAGAAAGGTTTCTGGGCTGAGTGGAATGAGAGGATGCAGCAGCTGATGTTCTGTGCCTGCAGTTGGACTGGAACTTGATGTAGTTGGTGCATTAGTTGTAGCAGCTGTGTTTTTGGAACCGACTGTTTGTTATGTGTAATGTTTTTTTTTTTTTTTTTTTTTTTTTTGCGGTTAAATATTTGAGCTTGGAGTAACGAAATTTCGTTCAGCCATGCAAACGGTTGAATGACAATAAAGTTAATCTTGTATTTTGTCATTCCAAAATTCAAAATGATTTCCTTAGAATCTCTGTTGCCCCTTCAGTTTTCTAATAGCATTAGATTTGAAAGATGCCCGCCATCACATTGCAATCGACAGTAGTTTCAGGAGCTTTTTGTGCTTTTCAGTATCTGGCTGGCATTTTCAGTTTGCTGTTTTACCCTTTGGTTTATCTACATCTCTGAGACTGTTTACAAAGTTTCTGTTACAGCCTATTGTAAATTTGCAGGGCATTCACATTCCCCCCTATGTAGAGAATTTCCTGTTTTTTGCAAATTCCTTCACAGCATGCAGATAATCTCTGGCTTGGGTAAAGGAACTATTTCTCAGCCTGGGATTTCAGATGGAGAGAGAAGTCTTCTCTTATACCTTCTCACAAGATAGTGCTTCTAACATGTCTACCAGATACCACGCTTATCATGGCCTGTCTTCTGCAAGGCAAAGTAGAGAATTACACGAAACAGTTTCTGATATTTTCTGATCTGAGTCAGTCATCTGTTAGAGAATATCTCAGAATTCTAGGATTTATAGTTTCTGCCATTCCCACGATTTCTTTAGCCAGACTTCTCATGAGGAAAATCCAATGGTTTGTCAAGTCATTTTAGACTCAGCACAAGCACTCCCTTTCATTTCAGATTCCAGTGGTCAGGTTTGTGAAAAAGGAGTACTCTGGTAGGTGAATCAGTTGTTTCTCAAAACAGGTCTTCCTTTCTCCCTTCCAACTCCTACCCAGTCTGTAACCACAAAATTTGCTTGGGGGGCTGTGTCCAAAGGTGGTGGTGGTGGGGGGGTTACAGCATCTCTAGAACAAGCAAGACAAGTTAAAATACATGAATGATGGCTTTAATAAATGCTATTAAATCTCTGAAACATCTTTGGACTCCGGGACCTCTGGTAATAATCACAGACAACATCCCAGTGATGTGATATGTAAACAAACAAGGGGGAAGGATCCTAGCCCCTTTGCAGACTAGCTGTGGTTGCCTGGGATCTAACAACTTAGTTCAGTCTCTCCCTCCAGGCTACCTACAGTCCATCATAGCAAAACTTTATTGCAGACAAACTGAACAGGACCAGGGCAGACCCTCACAAATGGAAGTTAAACTTTGGGAGTCTTCCAGGAATTGATCCATCTATGGGGAACTACTCCAAGTAGATCTGTTTACCTCCAATAAAACTAGATAGTTGAAGAAATTCTGCTCTAGCACCCGTTGCAAGCAGAACTGAAGGACCTATGTCTTTTCATTCTCATGGTTGGGAATGTGTTTTTTTTTTTGTTATGTTTTTCCACCTTTTCCTCACTAAAAGAATACATGTCCTATGCAGACAGCCTCAAGGACTTATCCCTGTATTCTGTTTCTACTGGCTGTTGAGGGGAGATTTATGCCTGGCATACAGGGCATTGTCAGACCCCACCCTGATGGACCTCCTGCATATCTGCAAAGCAAACAGCACCAGAATTACTCAAGACCTAAACCTTGCTTGTGATATAAATAGAACCTGCTGGAAAGACAGCTATGTATCCCAGAGACTACTCCTTTTCTGTAACAGGCTTCCCATCCATGTGAAGCAGAGTTCCTCCCTAAACCAATTCAAGTATAACATGAACAATTGGATGGAGAACAGGAAATTCAACCATGGTTTGGCACCTATATCTCTAATGAACATGGTTCATCGCTCAAGTCCCTGCTGGTAAATGTTTCATCTCCCAAGCCCCTGCTTACACTTATCAAGGGTACCAGAACTTGTCAGAGATTTGGGATGCATGGCTAGGCTTAAAAAGGTACATATAGTTGTTAGCCTAGTAAACACCTATGAATCTTTTCTCTTATACCCAGGATACTTCTAGAGTTCCAGAAGGACTCTCCAAAGGTAATTGTGATGACCCCTTTTTTTGCCTAGGCAACAGTGATTTTCCTTCATTTTGAAAATGGCTAAGGGTAATTACCCCCACAGCATAGACTTACTGACACAAGACAAGGAGTGTTTGATACATCCCAATATTAAACTTCTTCAATTAACTGCCTGGATGATAGAATTCTAATTCTTTTTAGCACCTTTTCTCTGAAGACTATAGATCAGAGTTTGTGTTGTACCATTAAGATCCATTTCAGTCTATGGGCATGTGCATATAAGTACTGAGCATGTGCAAGCAAGAGGGCCATTTTGAGTGAGCAGCTGGAGTGAAAACATATATGTGTGTAGCAGTTAGTCAGTTTGTTTATGTTTTATTTTCCAGTAATCCATCCTAATGTGTTTGTGTGTAATAAACAAGTTAAATGAACACCCAAGCCTCATCATCTTATTTGAATACACAAGATGAGCAACATGATGTCAGAAGTGGGATCCAAAGTCAAAACCATGAGGTGCACAGTCAGTAATGGAGGAATATACAGAAGTGCATCATCCAAAGTTCAAATGACTTGCAAACAGGTCAGAAAGATAATTCCAGATAATAAAACTTGTTTAAATGCATATAATATAAATATAAAATGAAGCATTCAAAACGTTCAAAATGAATTTCTAATTAAATGAAATGTTCAAACTACGACATATTGATAAAGGTACTCAAAATGTTTACAAGAATGCTTAAAATAACTTCAGAATCGCATAAAATTTATAAAAAATGGAGAACAACCATATTTTTTCACTATGTGTTTCTTTTATTAACTAAAGCTATTCAAAATATCCAAAGTGTGCAACGTGTTGGCAAGTGTGTGCAGTATTATTATACAGTTATTTCACAGAATACAGTTATTTCAAAGAGATTGTTGTGCAGTTGAATATTTTTCAAGTATCTCATGTATATTTGAACATAATTACAAGGGGCAGGTCTATACTACTATTCACTGGCATGGCAGAAGGCTTTTGCAAACCTGGTCCACTTTTGTTTGATAATAATGTTGCAGAAAATTGGAGAGTGTTTGAGCAAGAATACAATATTTTCATACAGGCTGCTGGTTCTGATAAAGATGTACATGCAAAAGCATTCATTCTGTTTAATCTAGCTGATTCAGAAGCCATTGAAAGGGAGCATTAATTTGTGTATGCACCTGCTGTGTTTGCAGGGCAGGGGGAAGACTACCATATTGTGGTAAAGGCTGAAACGTGGGAAGACCCTGAGTGCTTAAAATGTAAATTTAGAGGAATGTGCAACACCCAAATGAATATTACAATGGAAGGGCACATATTTTACTCGTGAGATCAAAAGCCTCTTGAAACTTTTGCAGCATATATAACCGACTTGAGAAATAAGGCTAAATGTGCAGATTTGGTGATCTGAGAGATGAGTTGATAAAAGACAGGCTTGTGTGTAGTATTAAAGATGATACAGTGAGAAAGATTTTGCTTCAAGACAGTGATTTGACTTTGAATGAGGCCATAGAGAGTTGTCAGATATATGAACTCACAAAAAGCACACAGATATGCTTACAAATGAGAAAAGCATGCTTGCAGTGCCTTCCAGTGCTGATGTTGATTGCATGCATCATGAGGTTCAAAGATACAGGCCTAAGGGTGTGGTCGCTTCAGCACTACCTAGACCAACTACAGTAAAACCCAGAGCACACTCCGTAAAGCCAAGGGGTGACTCAGCAAAACCTGTGACAAGCCTCATACTCATAGGTTAGGTTAGTACTAAGCTAACTGCCCTTGCAAGCCATTTTAAGCCTAGCCAATTATCCCTTGTGAGACTCAAACCCTGCACCTTGTGTTTGTAAGGCAAACACCTTAACCATTAGGCCACCCTCCCATCCCTAGTCAGCTATTGTAATTGTAGAGGTAGCCATAAGCCCAAGCGAGAAAAGTGCTTAGCTTTTGGTCAGCAGTGCCACACATGTAAAAAGTACAATAATTTCAAAAGGCTCTGTAAATCCAGAGGGCACATTCTTTTATTAAAAAAAGAACATTCAGAGAGGTAAGTCGATCAGTTAGAAAGCTCTGACCCTACTTTTTATGTTGATGGTGTGTCTGTGCTTAATGAAATAGTCAATGCAGTATATTTGTGGGCAGAGAACGAAATATTTCATACTGTTTGGATTAATGGGAGACCTGTAGAGCTCAAAGCTGATACATGTTCAAAGTGCAATGTTATGTCAGCAGATGTGTTTGCTAGAGTAAAAGCTGGTGAGAAACTTGATCTGGCAAAGTGTGCGAAGCTTGTTGCTTATGGTAGTGAAGAAATTCAAACCAAAGGCTGAGGAGTGCTTTCATGTTAATCTGCTGAGAACAGCTATGACTTGCAGTTTTACATAGTCAAGAGACACGTGCAGTCATTATTAGGCCTCAAGGACAGTTTGAAAATGGGACTGATTTCACTTAATAAAGAAGTCCACTATAAAAGTATGTGTAACAACGAGAATTCCGTACAAACTATTTTTTCTGACTATGCAGATATTTTTGAAGACAAGTTAGGCAAACTCCCACTTGTGTACTCCATGAAGTTAGACCACGAGGGAAGCCCAGTCATCAGACCAGCATGGAAAGTTTCAGTAGCCCTGCAGAGCAGGTCAAAGCTGAGCTAGACAGAATGGTACACCTAGGAGTAATTTGTCCAGTAGAAGAACCAACTGAATGGGTATCCTTGATGGTGGTAACTCATAAGAAAAGCTCAGATGATATCAGAATATGTATTGATCCAAGAGATTTGAACAAAGCACTAAAACAACATCATCCAATGCGTACAGTTGAAGAAGTGGCTGCCTTTATGGCAAATGCCACTGTTTTTTTCTGTATTACATGCAAAAAGTTCATTTTGGCAGATTTTGCTTGATAGAAAATCTTTATTGCTATCCACTTGCAGTACACCATTTGGAAAATACAGATTTTTGAGAATGTCATTTGGGATAAATTCTGCCAGTGAAGTCTTCCAATGTGCGATGGAACAATTTTTTCTAGCTATCCCTATGCTATAATAGTAGATGATATTCTTTTAGGAAGCAATGGTGAAGTCGAACATGATAGAAAGCTCAGGAAAGTTCTGGAACATACTCGTGAAGTGAATCTTCAACTGAATCCTCAGAAATGTAAATTCAGGCTGCAAGAAGTTAGTTATGTGAGTCATTTGTTTATCAATTCAGGCTTGCGACCAGATCCTTCCAAGCAAACTGCAATTCTTTAGATGCCAGCTCCAGCCAATGTCATAGACTTACAGCATTTTCTCGGTATGGTCAACTATTTGGCCAAGTTCATTCCAGATCTCAGTGTGCTTTCAGCACCATTAAAAGAGATGACATGCAAACATGTAGCCTGGTCCTGGTTAGAACAACACCAAAGAGCAATTGATGTCCTGAAACAGAAAATTGCCAGTCCAGCCACTTTAAGATATTATGATGTTCACAAACCAGTAACTCCTTGTGATGCTTCAAAGTTTGGTCTTGGTGCAGTCATTCTTCAAGAGGGCAAACCAGTAGCCTATGCAGCCAGAACTCTAACCCAAACTGAGATGCAGTATGCTCAAACAGAGAAGGAGCTTTTGGCAATTGTGTTTGCATCTTCAAAGTTCCATGATTATATTTCTGGCCAACCTAGTCAAATTAAAAACTGACCACCGACCTTTGGTCACTATTTTGAAAAAGCCAATGCACACAGCTCCTGTGAGATTGCAACACATGATGTTAAAGTTGCAAAAGTACAATTTCAATCTTGTTTTCAGGATCTGAGGAAGGCACACACTGAAAGTGCTTATCCTGTTCTTGTTTTTGTTGTATTAAAAGTTCCAGTTTTATGTCTCTGGTGTTATGCTCCTTTTTCGTTTTCTGAGTACTGAGCACAAGCAAACAAGACTGCCATTTTGAGTGAGCAGCTGGAGTGAAAGGATGTATGTGTGTAACAGTCAGTCAGTTAGTTAGTTCATTTAGGTTTTATGTTCCAGTCATCCATCCTGATTTGTTTGTGTGTAATAAGCAACTTAAACGAATACCCAAGTCTCATCATCTTATCTGAATACACAAGATGATCCACAAGGACGTCAGTGGGTATTAAGAGGCAAAGAACGCTACTACTAGAAAATTTATATATATAAGTAGAAAATGTTTTTTAGTTTGTGCCAGTCCAAGAAACAGGATTGGTTTCAGGCTCAAACTACTGTGATTTTTCAGTATTTGTATGAGTTATTAGTCTCTGGCCTCTCTTACCCTTGTATTAAGATTCATCTTTTGTCCATATCAGCTTGTTTACCCTTAGACCTCCCCTTTCTTGTCTGCTTCTAGTGAAATAGGTTTTGAAAAGGGTGTTGCATACCACCCACCTAGAAGACAGGTAGCTCCATTGTGACATTTTAACTTTGTATTTGAAAAAAGTACACTGTTCCTTTTGAACCTGCTCATAAGGCTGATGTGAAGGTCTTATCTTGGAAAACAGTGCTTATTCATGGCACTGACTTCTACAAGAAGAGTGTCTGAGTTTCAAACTTTTTTGGTGTGTTAACCCTAGCTTATTTTTCACAAGGATATGGTAACCTTGAGAATAGATCTTTCTTTTATGCCTAAGGTCATTTAGGTTCATAGGTTCATATGTTGGTACTAGGCTATTGGCCCTAAAGCCTATGCAAGCCTAGCCATAACAATTCCCTGGAAATTTCTTCTCTGGGCTCCTGTCTAGCAGGGCGACTGACATGATCCCCGGGGTGAATTTCCCATCTCACATCCAATCATCAAGGTTTCTTTTGAAGAGGGCCAATGAGGCGCTCTGCTTGACATGTACGGGCAGTCTATTCCAGAGTATGGGGAGTCTCTGGGTCAGGAACCTATCCCTCCAGCATGTTTTGTTCATTGTGATGATAAGGTTTAGATCCCTGGAGCATGTGGCTTTGAGGAATTGGGATTTCTTTAAGTGGAGCATGTCCAACAGCTCAGGGTTTGACATGGCCTTGTATGTTAAGCAGAGATCGCCTCTGAGTAGACGATATGCCACAGAGTATAGCTGGAGTTTTTTTTAGATGGTCAGCATATGGCATCTGTTTTTTGGCCTGCGATTCTTTTAGTGAGGTATTTCTGTGGCCTTTCCAGCTGTTGCAGATGTCTTCTGAGGTACATACCAAATAGGGCATTATACTCTATAATGGGTCTAATGAGGGATGAGTACAGTGGGACAATGACCTCTTTTTTTCTGGATGAAAAGCCCTTAGTGATTAGGTGTGCCACATAGAAGGATTTCCTGACTGTTGTGGCGATGTGGTTATCGAAAGTGAGACCACCGTCCACTTGTGTCCCTAAGTCTCTCATCACACTTTCAATGTTTAGTGTCCTGCCACCTATGTGGTAGTTCATGGGTAAATGTTTTTTTCCAAAGGGGATAACTATACATTTCTTGTCATTAAGCTTGAGCCCATGGCTCTGGCACCAGGCATCTGTTTCTGTAAGGCCCTTTTGTAGAATATCCACATCATTTGGGGATTCTATAATGGCTCCCAGTTTGCAGTCATCTGCAAACTTTGTTATCCAGAGTCCCATAGTGTTGGCTTGTACTTCAGAGAAGTAGATGCCAAACAAGAGTGGTCCAGGACTGAACCCTGAGGTACTCCACTTATCTGGAGCTGGATTCGGAGTCTGCTACTTTTACAGTCTGGGTTCTGTCAGTAAGCCAGTTGGCAACCCATTGAGTGACGTAGGGATTTATGCCCAGCTTAGTAAGTTTATCTATGATTCCAGAGTGGGGGATGGTGTCGAATGCCTTGGCGAGGTCCAGATAGGCTGTGTGGACCACCTTACCCTCGTCCACAGCTCTGGAGACTGATTCGAAGAAGTCAATCAGATTCAGGAGACAAAATCGGCCCTTCACAAACCCAAACTGGGTGGGGTTTAGTGTTTGAAGGTTGCCAATGTCTTTGTTTATAAGTTCCATAATAATGCGTTCCATGCCCTTGCAGATCAGGCTTGTCAGACGGGATGGTAGTTCCCGGGATCCAAGGTAGATCCTCCCTTGTGGAGCGGGATAACTGTAGCTGTGCGCCACTCAGTGGGCACGAAGCCTGAGGTGAGGCTGTGATTAAACAGGACACTTAGTGGGGTGCCAGTTCATTTTGTAGTTCATGTAGTACACAGCCTGGGATGTCATCTGGTCCCATGGATACTGTATTCTTAGCTTTGGAGAGTGCTGTTTCTACCTGTGTGGCTGTGATTATCAGAATTTGGCAATCTTTTGGTATTGAGATGGACCCTTTAGGGGGTGAGAGGGGGTGAAGTTGGCACTAAATCGATCTACCAGGATATTGGCAATATCCTTGGGATCAGTATATTTAATGCCACTCTGTTGTAGCTCAGAGCAGATCTGAGCATTGCCATTTAGATTCTTGACATAACTATAGAATGCCTTGTGGTTGTCTTTGGAATATTTGGCAATTTTATTTTCGTAACTAGCTTTGGAGGATTTTATGAGGGATCTCAGTTTCTTACTGAGGCTGGTGAGGGAGTTTTTTGCATCTGGGATTTTCCTCTTTTCTGCAACAGTTTCGTCCTTCTGTTGTATAGTTTGTTTATAGCAGAGGACCACCAGATTGGCTTCCTTTTTTTGGAGAAGATCATCTTGGTTCTATTTGGGATGGCACGATTCATGCACAAGTGGATGTGCTCGTACAGTGCCTTAGTGTAGGATTCTGCTGTCAAACTTCCAAATCCCGTCTGCGTGGGTGTTGTGAAGTTTGTCACTTCTGTCTTCAGTAGCATGAAGTTGGCTTTGGAGAAGTTTTTTTAAGGAAGTTTCCTTACTGGAGGGTGGGGGTGGGATGTCAAGGGTGATTTGCTTATGGTCAGACCTGACCAATGAGGGGGTGACCACTGGTGTGGAGCATCTGTCTCCCATGTTGGTAATGACCAGGTCTAGGATATTGGAGCCCCTGGTGGGACAATGGATTAGTTGATCCAGGGCGTTGGAATTTATAAATTCCAGGAACCGTTGGGAAAAGGAGTTTGTACCTGAGTAGTTTTCCCAATTAATGGCAGGGTAGTTGAAATCACCCAGTATTAGGGTGTTTGGTTGTATCTTAATATTTTCAAGTATGTTTAGGAAGGTGTAGTGAGAATCTTGGGGTATGGTGGGGGATCTGTAGCAAGCTACAATTTGGATTGCAGTCTTACCTAGTGTTAGTTGCACCTGGAGAATTTCAGATGCATTGTGTTGGGCAACTAGCCTGGAGGTGTGAATATCCTTGGTGAATATGGACACTCCTCCACCTTTAGTGTTTTGGTCTTGGTTTTGTGGCCGAAAAGTGTGGTAAGAATTGTAGCCTGGTATTGCAGGGGTGCTCTCTGGAGCCTTGAACCAGGTCTCAGTCACTGCACAGATATCGATGTTCTCCATTTTTAGGAGTGCCTCGAGAGTGTGCATTTTGAGGTTTAAACTTCTAGCATTGAATAGCATTACCTTCAGATTTTGCATGCTTGTATCTGTTATGGTGGTGGTTTTATCCTTTGAACCTTGCCTGAAAAAGGCATTATAGGGGTGGCAAGAGCTTTAGCCAGTAACCTGAATCCCAGGGGTAACAGGTGCAGACCATCTCTGGCAAAGCATCGTGCTTTGTCGATCATGTCTTCCCAGGCAGACAAATACTGGATTCAGGGTATAGTACAAACCAAGTTATTCATCTCCTTATTTTCCAAGGCCTAAACTGTGAAAGAAAGATTTTCACACACTCTGGATGTCCACAGGCAACTCAGATAATACACTGACAAGACAAATAACTTCAGAACTTCTGATCAACTGTTTGTCTCTTATGAGGGTAAGGAAAACAGGCAGCCAGTGTCTAAACAAATTATTTCCAAATGTCTGAGCAATGCTATTGCCTACTTTTGTGGCTTTTTTTGAAATGATTGGATTCTAGAAACATACTAGAGGCATTAACTTGGCCATCTGTACACACTTTTACCAAGTGCTAAAAGCTAGATCCCTACTCTAGGTCCAGAGAAGGATTTGCTAGAACTATTTTCCAAGGACTACTGAACTCTGAGACATATTTCTTCCCCCATTGCTGTTTAATTTTTGTTATTCATCACATATATCTTAGGCTACTATAGCACTGAAATAGTGATTAACATAGTACAGTTGTGTGAGTAAACTTATCATAATAGTAGATGTCCAAACAAATTACTATTGCAGTAGATGTTCCCTCCCTCTGTCCATTAGTGTTTGCTACTTTAATGCCTAGGTGTGAGATTGTTATATGTATGGACCCTACTGAGAAGGGCTGTAGTCCCCTTCTTTTGAAACATGATAAGCTCTGAAGTTTTTTTCTGCTCTAGTCACTTCCTTTATAATGCTTCCCTTGTCCACGGCTGTGGCCATGGTGAATGGAAGGTGTCCTAAAGCTTTGGAAGATGACTGGCTGGAACGATCCCTTGGCAGGATGTTCCATATAGCTAAGGCTACTGAAGCAGTGATCTATTCAAACGTCTCCTGTTATGGTAAGTTTCCTTATATAACTGTACTTTCAGACCTCTCATGATTAATTTCCTGCACCTACAGTCTGTTTGTCTTCAGCCCGAAGCTGGTACTAATGGAAAAACAACAACTAGTTACTTTGGAAATGTGAGAAAGAACTATCATCTTTCAAGTTTCCTCATTGTCATGTCTTGTTTTTAAACATTTTAGCTGAAGGCTTGCCTGTAACTTGAGCTAAGAACATTAATCTAGACATATATTATCTTTCAATATCAGATATAATGTACTCAATGCAGATTTACACCACCTCCAGCAATTCTTATTTTATTACACTATAAAGTTTGAATACATTACAACTAAGAGATACTTCTTTTCTATTTTAATATCAAAAACATTTTAAAGTTACTGATAAAACATCACCACCTTATAAGTAAAATGCCCTGAATGTATACTATACAGAACTATTTTACAAAATAACATGCAAGTTACATCAAGAAACCTTTATACAAATATTAATAACAACAAAGACTGTTTTATTTAATCTCACTTCTGCTCATCTGATGTCTGTCTTAACAATATCAGCATAAAGTGAGTTTTATGCTTGACAGTTCTCCCACTAGTTTAACATGGTCAACAAACTTACAGTCTGTATAATCACAGGATCATATAATACACAAGGCAAATGGGGCAGGAGACCATTAACAGTTTGATGCTAGTCACCCTAGGCCTTACCTCCTTTTTCAAGGAGGGACCTGGTCAGACATACCAAGGGTGAATTTATGAACGTTCATCTAGTTATTTAGCTGCCTTTTGAAGGAGCTGATTCTTCTTGCAGAATCACCATTTATACTTCCAAGCTATATCTGGTGGGATTGATGCTTTACAGCTTTCTCATTTATTTACTAATTTCAGTGTTGCTAGTCTTCTCACTGATGACCTCAGTCTACCAACACTGGTCTCTGGTTCAAGTACAAGCTACTCCTGATTCTACTAGTTAGCTCCTGGGTTTTATTCTGTTGCTCACTCATTTTTCTTTGGAACACTGGAAAAGGTTTCACTGGCAAAGTCCCTCTGTGGGCCTTCTTTTTGTCAGACGTTTGAGAAGCATTGCATCCACGTCTGGTTCTGCATCCAAAAATGTCTTTGGTCCACTAGGAAAAAGTATTCTGAAGCAGCCGGATGTAACAACTTGAATCTCACACCCGTCTCTTGACATCCCCTGTTTGCTGGATAAATTTGCTTCTCTTCTGCCCGGTGTACAGTGATTAATTATTTTCGACAACCAGCCTGGTGTCCTCAATTTTTCATGCATTTTCCGTGCTTCCACAGTTTTGTCAGGAGCAGGTTATCCCACGTGTATGATTGGGTCTACTTCTGATTGTCAAAAACTCACTTTCTCGACAACCAGAAGATTGAACCCATTTAAGCGAAAGTGCACTAAATCAAAAGTGCACTTTTGCAAAAGCCGGTTCTCCGAAGCGTTTTACATTGGGGATAAGGAAATATATCCTTTTCCCCACTGTAGTGTGATCTCAGAGTTAGTATATTTAAGTAAGGAGGGTGTGGGGGTCACAGAAGGGTGTAGGGGGGCTTGCCCCCTGCAAAATACTGTTTAAAGCAGTTTTGTTTTTTTCCGGTTCAGAGAACCGGCTTTTGCGAAAGTGCACTTTCAATATAGTGCACTTTCACTTTAATGGGTTTCGATGTTGCTTGTTCGAGATTGTGAGATTTCGATCAAGCAACATATACATGCATGATTATATCTTTACACATATAGTCTTGGCTGCTTTGTGATGACCAGATTTGAGCATATTCTGTGAAACAGCAAAAAAAAAAGTCAGATTTTCTCTGCATGTTCTGAGGTATGGCAAAATCAGAGTTAGCATATATAAGTTCAAGGGGCAGGAGGAGCTTGCCCACCACATCATAGGTGTAGTGGGGCTTGCCCCTCTGCAAAAAGGAAGTTTAGCGGAGAAGTGCAATGCTCAATATTCGGCCTTCTCCTTTATTTTGGTCTTTTTTATTCTGTGTTTCAGCACTAGGCAATCCAAGCATTGCAATGGGGAGCCTTCTGCATGTCTTTTTATAGTATATACTGTGTACCTCACTTATACTATGACATTTTATATTTATTCTAGTTTATTTTAATTTATGCTTTTTTATTTTGTTAACCAGGTAAGTCCAGCTGCACATAGTTTCAATTTCTATCAAAGCCAGGGGAGAAAAGCTCCAGTATTGTGTACTTAACTACTATTGTGGAATTTTTATTCATTTTAAATTAGCCTGCTTTGCTTTGTTAATTGGGTAAGTTCAGCATGGTAAATATCCATTTTCAGAAGGGCCAGGAAAGAAAAAAAAAATCCAAAGATGCAGATAAAAATAACATCAAGGTATAACATTATAATAACATTAGCACAGTAATACATTAGTAGAACACAATGAAAATCTGATTACAAAGTAACAAAAATGATCACACTAGTTACAATTTGTTAAAAAGGAATGACAAGATGTAAAAGGGTGCTAATTCAGAAGGGTTATATCATTACGGACGTCAGAGGGGAGGGACAGGATGGTACTAAATCCTACACACACGGATGCTACTTCTATTGTGGACCCTCTCTTTTCACACGGAGGCTACAATATTTTCAATTACAGTTCAGTCTCTGTGAATATTCATCATTTTCACTTGTTTTCTAAGGGTTTTAAATACATTCCCTCGAGGAAGGTAAATTTATCTAGAGCCATTATAGATCTAAAAATGTTTATTAGGAAAAAGAATTTAGTATTATTTTTCCATAATAATACTAATTTTCCATCAATGACACCCTCACTGAAGAGATCAAGTACTTTTAAACCTCCCCTTCACCCAGAGTTGAAAAATCTTGAAAGTATTATGGAAAGAGAAATTAGGAAGGAAACAGCAAAACATAGAGTTTTTTCTAACCTTTCTAAAGAAGAAAATGAATTCTTGGACACACTTAAGAAAGATCATACTATAAGAATCATGCAACCAGACAAGGGTGGGGGTACTGTGTTAATGGATGCAATACTTTATGAATCCAAGATGAAGGAAGTACTCAGCAACTCCTCGAAATATGTTATAGTTTCTGCCAATGAAGTTAACATTGCAAACTTTAGGATTCATTGTATGCTCAATGATTTATTACTGGATGGATCTATTAGTTTAGACACTTTTAATTTTTTATTTAATAAAAAACCCAGAGTTCCATCGGTGTTCGGTATCCCAAAGGTTCACAAGTGTGTAACAGACCCGCCACTTAGATTAATTGTTGCTTCGGAAGGGGCAATTACTTCACAGCTTGCCAAATTTGTTGACAACAAACTTAAAGAACTATCTTTGATGGGTCAAACCACACTAAAGGATTCTTGGGATTTCCTTAGACAATTAAAGCAAGATTTATTTCATGAAAATCTACTTTTTATCACTTTGGATGTAGTGGACTTATTTGGTAGTATACCACATGACACCGGTTTACTTTGGTTAGAAGAATACACAAACACTTTTGGAAAATTTTCCAATAATGATTTCCTTACTATACTTTCTTTGATGGAAATCATTTTAAATAATTTTATGTATTATGAGGGTGAATTCTACAAACAGGCTCGAGGAGTAGCTATGGGGGCTAATTGTGCCCCAACCTACGCCAATATAGTTTTGTCTTGGTGGGAATATATTTTTTGTTTTTAATTGTGAGTTTAAGGATTGTTGGATTCTCTATAAACGTTTTTTAGATGACATTTGCATTCTGTGGACAGCAGGAGAACAGAGATTTCTTGAATTTCTGTCCTACCTTAAAGGAACTACCAGTTTTTTAGATTTCACCTATCAAGTTAATCAAGAAGTACTTAATTATTTAGATGTCAGTATTTTCAAGTTGAATGGTAGATTTTCTTCTAAAATTTATAGAAAATCAACATTCTCCAACTCTTGCCTTCATTTTAAGAGTGGACATCCTTTTTTTCAGAAAAATAATTTAATAAAAGGTCAACTGGTCAGGGTTAGTAGGATGACATCTGAGGATGGGGATTTTATTATTGAATGTGACAAGGTATGTGACATGTTTAAAGACAGAGGTTATCCACAAAACCTGATACAGCAAATAAAAAATGAAGTTATTGATGGTAGAAAAGATAGATTTTTTTCCCATTTTAGGGCAAGAGCTTGCAACAATGGATCCTGAAACTACTCCTAATGCTATTTCCACAGACACCAATAGACGAGATACATTTGTACTTGATTTTAATGGTGATTCAGGAGTTATTAAGAAGGTGGTAGTTAGGGAATGGCAAAGATTTCAGGAAATTACGGACATTGAATTGTTACGTCACAGATCCTTGAATTTTACATATAGAAAGGATTTAAATTTTAAAAATTTTTTTGAGTTTGGACAAAATTCACGTAAGTTTAAACAAGGAACTAAAATAGGCACGTACAAATGTGAAGCCTGCTCACAATGTGGCTTTTTGTACAATGCATCCCAAATGGAATTACCTAGTAGAAACAAAATTTTATATAGTAAATGTTATGCCAATTGCCACACCAATGGACTCGTCTATCTTGCCTTGTGTAAATTGTGTTTTTCTTTTTACATAGGCAAGACGGAAAGGAAATTGAAAACACAATTTTATGAACACTATTATGAAATCAGTAGGGAAAACAGCAAAAATGCATTATATCGCCATAAAATGGTTTGTAAATATGCAAGCTTTGCATTCTTTGTTTTAGAAGTAGTGGCAAGGACATTAGGGGTGGCATGTGGGAGACACGGTTAGAATACCGTGAACTCTTTTGGCAGATATGGTTGGATGCCTCAAGAACCCCAGGACTTAACGATATGGTTTCCATCAAGCCAGTTTTGAAATTAAGGCAAGCTAAATTATAAATTTCATTTATTAGTTATTAGTTTTATCAATTTTACTAAATACCAGTAATTTTTTAAATATATAATGTTAAGTTGTCAATCTCTCCTTCATTCTTGCTGGATGGGTTCGGAGCCGATCCTCGGCTCCGACTCGGCACTTGCTTTAGCTTGAGAACTCCTTTTACCAGCTCGAGGCAACCCTATATCCCATGATGCAAGGTGGAACTACCTCAGATCTCGTTTGCCGCTTAGCGAAAGCGGTCTCCTTTGCCAGCTGAGGTAAGTTGATTTTGTCAAAAAAAGCTTAGTCAGGGATTTATTTCTCCCTTATTCCCCTTGTTATAGTGTATAGTGTTTCTACAGCCCACCCTATTTCCCTTAAACTTAAAAAGTTTTAAATTCTTTTTATAATTGTTAAAGAGTTTTAAGTTAGGCCTAGACCCCATTGCTTAATCCCTACCTGTGTGTCTGTGTGTTGGGGGATTAATTGTGTGATTGTTTGGGTGTGTGTGACTTTCTTCCTCTAGGACTATGTCTAAGGAAGGCAAGGTCTCAGGCTTCAAGAAGTGTGACTCGTGCTGTCAGAAAATGTCTCTGACAGATGGTCACACTTCTTGTGTTTACTGCCTGGGGCCTTTGCACCTGCAGGACTCCTGTGCTTTGTGTCACTCTTTTAGCCAGAGAGTCCTGCAGGAAAGGAGGAATAAATTGATCCTCCGTGGCTTACTTAAGCCAGAAGGTTCTCCCTCTAAAACAGGGTCCAGTAAACCTTCTAAGCCTCCGAAGGTTCAGGCTACAGTATCCAAGCCTCCTCCAGTGGCTCCGGCTCCGTCGGAGCCGAGATCGGCTCCGGCTGGAGCCGATCTTTCTGCTTCGAAAGTAGTGGGTTCGGCACCGATTGGTTCTGACACCCGATCTACTGTAGCCTTGTCGGCTCCGGCTGGAGCCGACACCTTATCCAGCATCGGAGCCGAGAAACCTTCGGCTCCATCTGGAATTCAGGGGACTTCGGCTCCGATGACTTCGTCCCGAAAGAGATCTCAGTCCCCTTCGTTGGAGAGTATCCACTCGGCTCCGGGGTCTCCTCTTTTGTCGGAGCGGAGCCATCGGAGCCGATCTTCGAGATCTTCCAGGCTGTCTGACCACGACTTAGAGAGGGTGGTAAGCAGGCTGTTAAAGTCACAGGCACTGGCCCAAATGCTCCATAGCCCGTCTCAACAGACTTCGGCTATTGCTTCACCCCTTGAACTTCCTCCTCCGACTCCCCACCAGAGTTCGGAGCCGGAGCTTCGGGACAGCGACTGTTTGGCGCCGAGCCGATACACCCTTCGGCTCCGCTGCCTCGGCTCCGATCTCCTCCTTGAGACCTTCCTTGGAGGGATCCGGTCGCGAGTTTCCTGGTCGGCTCCGAGGGGATAGTGGCATCGGACCCTTGTCCGACCCGCCTCCCTCTCGGGCTTTGGCTTTGGTAAGCTCGGCACCGACATCAGCCTCGGAGCCTTCCCTCTCAGTGGAGCCGGAATTCCTGTGTCCTCGAACGGGATATTCCGGTCACCCGGGAGGGAGCCTTTGAGGTAATGAGGAGTGTCCTGGCTCCTGAGCCAGGTCAACGGTCCATCCCTCTAGCTCCTCCCTCTTCGGTGCCTGTAGACACCTCTTGCCAGCCTCTTGCTCTCAGGCCCAGGGATCCATCGCCCCAGGTTTCCCCATTGGGAATTTCCTCCTCTTCCGAAGTTTCTCCTGATCCTGCAGGTGAACCCCCTTGGAAGAGGACGTGTAAGAGGAAACACACAGACCCCCCTGAGTCTACTACATCTGATACTGACTTAGATGAGTTGGAGGGTTCCCCACGTTCCCCCTCTGAGGATGTCTCCTTTTCAGACATCCTTGAGCTCCTCAAACAGAGGGGGAATTGGCCATCCATTGATCCCTTCGAGGATGAGTCGGTATACCTGGAGGCTTTTGGATCCCGACCCTCCACCTCCTGGGTGTCTCCGCCTTTCGACCCACTTATGCAGGTAGTGGCTCGGAAGGCGTGGGCAGCTCCAGATTCTGTGGAACCTGTCCCCAGGAGACCATCCAAGTTTATTACGGCCCCTACGGACAAACAGTTTCTTTCCAAGGGCGTCTCTGTGGATGCTATGGTGGTGGCGGCGGCCACTAAGAAGGAACTTGCGGATCCTTCAGTACCTGTCCATCCTCCTAACAAGGATTCTAGGACCATGGACAGGTATGGAAAGTGGATGTTTTCTTAAGCGACCTTTGCTATGCGTTCGCTGAACTACCTTTGTCACTTCACCAGGCTTCAAAGAGATATTCTCAAGGAACTAGGTGAAGTGGTCCAGGATCCTTCTGCTGCTGGGGCTCAAGAAAAGATTGCCTCACAGCTAGCGATCCTGAATTCCTTATCCAACTCCTCCATGCGGCTCATATCCTATGCGGCCGATGGAGCGAGCAGGGCCGCAGGCACAGGAGTGGCTCTTAGACGTCAAGCCTGGATGCGGCTTTGTAATTTTGAGGACCCCTTTAAGGCGTCCTTCACCAATACCCCCTTTGATGGTTCAGCTTTGTTCGGACCTCAGGTGAAGGATACCTTGACCAGGTGTGAGCAGGACGGTAAAACTCTTTCTGCCGTTGGAGTCCATTTTTCCACCCCTTCTAGACCATATCCCAAGGGTCAGAAGGGAGGGAAGATGTGGTTCCGCAAAGCCCAAGGAGCTACACTGGACACACGTGGTCAGTTTACCCCCAGAGGCAGAGGGGGTAACAATAATAGACGCCACCCTAGAGGCAGGGGGGGTCTTCAGAACCAGGGCAACAGGGAGTCTCTTCCTGAGAAGCCCTTTCAGCACCCCTGAGGTGTTGCCCGACTGTCCACCCTTGGAGGCAGTCGGGGGAAGGATTTCGCTGTACCCAGTAGCCTGGCATTCCCTCTCACAAGATTTGTGGGTACAGTCGATCATATCCGAGGGTTACAAAATCCCCTTCGAAAGGTATCCCGTACCTCAACAATCCCTTCCAGACATCTCACCCGGTCAAAGGGATTTGGCAGAACAGGAGGTTTCAAAGCTCCTAGGAAAAGAGCCGCCCAGACTGTTCCGCAGACCAAGTAGGATCCGCGCCTACTGAGATTCTTTTTGGTCCCCAAAAGGACGGGAGATTGAGACCAATATTAGACCTGAGCAGTCTAAACAGATTTGTCAAGAAGGCAAGATTCCGGATGGTCACGCTTCAGTCCATTCTGCCCTTTCTGGGCAAGGACAACTGGATGTGCTCTATAGACCTTCAGGACGCGTACTATCACATAAAGATTCACAGGCGCTCCAGAAGGTTTCTCCGCTCGGCTAGGGACCAGTCATTACCAATTCAGAGCCCTGCCCTTTGGCCTCACTTCAGCCCCCAGAGTGTTTACCAAATGCATGGCAGTGGTCACAGCTCATCTGAGACGCCAAGGATTCCAGGTGTTTCCTTATTTGGACGACTGGCTCCTCTCCGCCACCACCAGGTGTCAGCTTCTTCAGACCAGAGACTACACTCTGCAGCTTTGCAGGAGTTTGGGAATTTCAGTAAATTTCGAAAAATCTTCTCTGCGGCCTTGCCAATCTATCACCTTTATAGGCGCAGAATTAAACACCGTCAAAATGTTAGCCAGACTAACAGATCAAAGAATTCTGGACATCCAAAAATTAGTTCGGATTCTATTGCAGAGCAGCAAGGTCAAAGCCAGATTGATACTAAAGGTTCTAGGTCTTATGGCTGCGGCCATTGTTCTTCTACCACTGGCTCGCTTCCACATGCGTCTTCTGCAGTGGATGTTATTCACTCAGTGGTCGTACCACAGTCTTCCGATGAGGCACGAAATCTTAGTCACACAATCGTGCAGAACTCATCTGAACTGGTGGATATCTTCCCCTCTTCTTCATCAGGGCCGACCCTTTGTTCTCCCTCCTCCAGTTGCCACAGTTACTACGGATGCCACTCTGATCGGGTGGGGGGGGCATTATCAGGGCAGGATGGTCCACGGGACGTGGCAACCCATAGAATACCATCTGCACATCAATGTCCTGGAGATGAGAGCGGTGCTTTTAACGCTGCAAGCCCTCAACGACTTTCTTCCCACATGGACTATTGCAGTACAAACGGACAACATGTCCGTGGTCTGGTACATCAACAAGCAGGGCGGGACCAGGTCCTATCCGTTGTGTCGAGAAGCTCTCAGACTTTGGCAATGGGCAATCTCCTCTCATCGGTTTCTGATAGCAACACACATCCCCGGCAGGTCCAACCTCTTGGCGGACAGGCTGAGCAGATCCATTCTGATGCCTCACGAGTGGTCTCTCAATCAATCTGTAGTGGATCAGATTTTTCTGAAGTGGGGCACACCTTGTTGCGATCTTTTTGCTACACCCCAAAACAACAAGTGCCCCGATTTTTTCACGCTCTTTCCCCTACCAGGCCAACCCCTGAGAGACTCTCTAACCCAGGATTGGCCCCGGGGACTTCTGTACGCTTTTCCTCCCTTGCCCTTGATTCCACAAGTCATTCAGAAAGCCACCATTTTGAGGGCCAAGTTGATTCTCATTGCCCCTTACTGGCCTCGACAAATTTGGTTTCTGTCTCTGCATCGTCACCTCCTGGTGCAGCCCTGGCATCTGGACCCAGTTCCGGATCTCTTGATCCACCAGTCGGGTCAGCAGCACTGGGCCATTCATTCTCTCAACCTCACTGCTTGGTTGCTCTACTTCCTTCCCTAGCCAGGCTTCCGATGATCTCTGATTCTGTCAGAGACATCTTAGTGTCTTCTTTAAAGTCATCCACCAGAACTGTTTATGCTAGCAAGTGGCGACGTTTTTCTATTTGGGCAAATTCCAGGAATATTGATCCCTTTACTGCTCCTGTGCATTCTGTTTTAGATTTTCTGGCTGAAGTTTTTCAGTCAGGATCTTCTTCATCTACAGTTAAAGTTCAACTGGCTGCTATTTCCAAGTATCATGTTGGCTTGCATGATAATAACATTATGTCTCATAGATTATGCAAGGCCTTTCTGAGAGGAGTTTTTCTCCTAAAGCCGCCGATAAAGCATCCTCCTCCGCAATGGGATCTAAATTTAATGTTGGCATCCTTGATGTTACCTCCCTTCGAACCGTCTGCTTCATGTTCTTTGAAATTATTGACCTGGAAAACTATATTCTTACTGGCTGTCACTTCAGCAAGAAGGGTTTCTGAGATTCAAGCTCTCTGCATCCGTTCCCCTTACTTGGTTTTTCATAAGGACAGGGTATCCTTAAGAACGAACCCGTCCTTTCTCCCCAAAGTTGTGTCTCAAACCAATATTAATCAATCCATAGATCTACCAGTCTTTTCCCAAACTATTCTGACAGAGCTGAACAAAAGCTTCATTTTTGGATGTCCATCGTCAGCTCAGGTACTATTTGCATAGAACGAAACAATTCAGGAAATTGGACCAATTATTTGTCTCCTATGCAGAAAACAGGATAGGTCTTCCAGTTTCTAAAGTGACCTTATCCAGATGGTTGTCTTCCACCATTTCCTATGTGTACTCTCTCAGAGGCAAGCAACTACCTTCTAAACCAAAAGCACACTCAACCAGGAGTCTATCCACTTCTGCAGCCTTTCAGGATAGACTACCCATTGATACCATTTGTGCAGCAGCTACTTGGGCCACTCCTCATACCTTTGTCTCTCATTACAAGTTAGACTTGGCCTCCAGAGACAGGGCCAGTTTTGGTTCCACAGTTCTCAAGAGTCTGTTCCATTGAGCCACCCAGGATACAGGTGCTAGGGACGCGGTCCCATCCAGCAAGAATGAAGGCGAGATTGACAACTTAACATTTAGAAGTTATGTACCTACCATAACGTTCCATGTTAGTTGTCTTCTCTTGCCTTCTTTCTTGCGTCCCCCCCTCCTTCCCCCTGGCCTGGACAGATCTTGAAGAGTTCCTATCAGGTTGTTCCTCCTGAGCCTTCATTTGAGAACTCTTATTATGAACTTGGGTTTCCTAATTATGTTAGGTTAGTCCTTAGCAGGGTAGGTTAGCTACCAAACGAGATCTGAGGTAGTTCCGCCTTGCATCATGGGATATAGGGTTGCCTCGAGCTGGTAAAAGGAGTTCTCAAGCTAAAGCAAGTGCCGAGTCGGAGCCGAGGATCAGCTCCGAACCCATCCAGCAAGAAAGAAGGCGAGAGAAGACAACTAACATGGAACGTTATGGTAGGTACATAACTTCTAATTTTTATTTATTATTATTTTTATCATGGGCATATTTTATTTGCAGGAATTATGAAATACACATATATACATATATTTTTTGTTACTGTTTAGAGTTTTAAAATGATTCAAAATGATTCATTATTTTTTGGACACATTTTAATATATATGTTTTATTATACATATTTTAAAGTATATGTAGTTTATATACACCAATATGATGGTTTTAAAATGGTCTTTTTGTCTTTAAGAATGAGCTGTTCAATCAATTAATCATTTATTAGATCGACCAATGACAGCAAGCACCTTTTATTTAATTGTATATATAAAGCTGTATTTCATTGTGAATAGCATCTGATGAAGTTGAAAAGAAAATGCGGTTTATTCAGTGAAAGCGTTAATTTTTGTATCAGTTATTACATTCGTTGTCAGTTTCCAATCATTGTTTGTATGTGCTCGTGCTTCAATAAATACCTTTAAACTCGTTCTTCCTATTGGTGAGCTCCCAGTGCATTTTTTGGTTTTGGTGTTACATCACTGGCAAATACGTGGTTTTTGTTATATCAATGTGTACATGAGGTGTGTACCTTGCAGTAGCCATTTCAGAGACAGGCATGAAGCCGTGCAACTCTATGGTGGGCTGTATCCAAGGCAATGGTAAATGTTAATGAGGCATTCTGGGGGAGAAGCACATGCTAATTAGTCATATGCTCTCCCTCAGAACTGCCTGCAGTAAGGGATCTGGTGGCATAAAGTAAAATGGTACTCCTGGCCACTCATGTTAATGAACACAGCCAAAAGCTTGTGTTCACACATCCCGACAGAGGTAAGTATCAGGGAGTTTAACAGTCAAGTAGTGTTGTGGTGTGTGTGTGTGTGTGTGTGTGTGTGTGTGTGTGTGTGTGTGTGTGTGTGTGTGTGTGTGTAGATATGTGTGGCTGCATGTATGAGTGTGTGTCTACCTAGTAGGTTGCATTAGGGGGTTAGTGAGGGGGTAAGGGGTTGTGTGCATATGCATGAATGTGTGTATGGGAGGCGGTCATGCCTGTATACTCCCATAGACTAACAAGCAAATCTTGCAACATAGGGTTAAGGGGGGCACTGGACACCAGGGAGAACTCTATAATACTATGCCTTAATGGCACTTAGGGTTGATGGTAACACTAGCCTTCAGGTAGAAATCTTTAATATCATGGGTTAATGTTACTTAGAGTCAGTTGGAACATTAGCACCAGGGAGAAATCTTTAATATCCTGCCATAATGGCACTTTGAGTTGAGATGGAACACTATATACCAGGGAGAACTCTTTTAATATCCTACCTTAACATCACTTAGGGTCAGGGGGAATACCAGACACCAGGTAGAACTCTTAATATCATGCGTTAACGTCACTTAGGGTTGATGGGAACACTAGACGCCAGAGAGAACTCTACATATATTGGTGTCTTAATGTCACTTAAAAAAGACATGCGTCTGGGGGAGCTGGATACTCTTCATAGTGTATCAGAAAGGTAGTAAAAGAGATTTAAACTTTGCACCCTCTTATCTTAGACACAAGATGTTACCCCTCTGCACCACCTCTAGACAGCAGGAATTTATGAAAATAGTACATCTGATGTTGTTAATCTTCTTTCCATTCATCACCGATGGGTTCAGTTCCTAGCACTCGGAACCAAGTCAGCCTATTACTAAGCTTGCGCCAGCCAAAAAACTCTCCAGCTAAGCTTTTACCCACAATGCCCTTCTCCCTGTTACCTCAGATCTCATTTGCCACAGAGCCGTAAAGCCGCGTTTCAGCCAAGCTCTCAGCTAACTGGAAATGTTTTGATATTTTGTGAGAAAGCTGTTTGACTCTCTTATTGTTAGTGATTTATATTCATTAATCTTCACTTTTAAATTTAGAGTTACCCCATTTTCTCTTTCCTTCTTACCCGTTTGGTAATCTTTAAGTACCACTGGTGGTACGCCCTCTCTCCTTACCCTTGTGGTATTCCTTGAATACCGTAGCTGGTATTCCTTCCTTCTCTATCTAGTTGTATGTTTCTACTCTTGGGTTAGATACTGTGTGTTTTTTGTTTAGTTTTAGACTAGACTAAATCGGATTTGACATTGTATTTGAAGATTTTGATTGTTGTTAGCTTGCTATGATGTCTGACAAGAAGGGTACTTCAGGTTTCAAGCACTGTACTTCATGTAAGGGTAAACTTCCTAACAGTGACTCTCACGATGGTTGTGTTTATTGCTTGGTGGTGCCCCATCTTTCAGTGCAGCCTCCCTGTGTAATTTGCCAAAGTTTTAGCCAGTGCACTCTGAATGAGCGCAAGAATAAGTTGATTTTAAAGGGCCTACTTAAATCGCCCTTTTCAGAGGCCCTTTCTGCGACGGAGGTCTCAATCCCTCCTAAGAAAGATAAAAAAAAAGGTCCCATTTGGTTCCCTCTTCACCCTCAGGTGACCAGGGCATGTCTGTAAAACCTAAGGTACAAAAACTTTCTTCAGAGCATAAGTCTGCCTCATCAGCTCTGACATTATCTACTCCAGGCACAACAACTGATACTTTATTGGCACCAGCTTTGGCTACGATACCATCTCCAGCACCGACTATAAACCTGCCTATTACGACTTTGGCACCGGGTGCCACTTCGATGCCTATCTCTACAATGATGACTCAACCTGCCATATCGGCTCCGAGTGCCCCTTCAGCACCAAGCTCTAGTACGGCTCTGACTACAATAGATTTGACTACACTGCTTCCAATCTCCAAACTTGAGACTTCGGTGCTGTTAGACCCTGCACCACAGACCCGATACTCTCTGTCCATAGATCCGTTCCTAGGCCAAGTGTATAGCCCATTCCTAGAATGACCTGACTCCCTGTCAGGAGTATCCACTAGATCCACCAGGAGCCTTTCACAACTCAATGTGGTGCGCCTTGTGGACCAGCTGCTGGCAGCCAGGAGGATACACATGCCCTCCAGGACCCATCCCCCTATGGGATTTGGGTTGATCTCTCCACGGACTCCATCCTATTCTCCTCCTTTGACTGCCTCGGTTCCAAAGCCTTCTGCTCCATCTCTCTTGGAACCCGCCATCTCAGTGCCAGTAGTGGACCTCACTTTGGCTCTGGGACCATCCTTTTGGTCCTCAATTCCTACTGAACCAGTCCTTTCTCAACCCTGGGATTGGGCTGCAGGCTCTTCTGTTTGTGGCATGGTTCTGAGTATTTCTTCGGTTCCATCCTTGGTACTGAGAGCTTTGTCTGCTCTGATCCTGCTTGAGGCTCCATCCTCAGGAGTGGGTTTGATGGAGTGGGGTGTGACCCTGGTTCCAAGGTTGTCTTTCTCAGTTCCAGGCTCCCATCCCTCATTGGGTGGACCTGCTTTCCATGCGATGGAGAGGACTCTTGCTTCTGGAAGCATTCCTCGCCCAGCCTTCTACCTCTTGGGTGGCCCCTGCTGCAGACGTGCTAGTTCAGCTCGTAGTGCAGTGTGCCTGGAAGAACCCTGACTCTGTTGAGGCAATCCCTTGGAGACCTGACAAAATTCTCTTCCCACCCAAGGAACACCTACATTGGTCCAGAAGTTTACGGGTCGATGCTATGGTGGTGGCGGCTGCTACTAAGAAGGACCTAGCGGAAGAGAGTCCTACTGTCCACCCACTTAAGAGAGGGTCCTGGGCCATGGACAAATTTGGGAAGCAAGTTTTTGCTTCAGTGACCTTTGCCATATGGTCCCTAAACTACTTGGCACATTTTACGAGGATTCAAAGAGAGTAGATTTCCAAACTTTCTGGAACACTCACAGGACAGGTGTCTGATGAGGTGAGGGACAAAGTTGCCTCACAGCTCGCAACCTTGGAATCAATCTCCAATTCGTCTATGAGGTTGATTTCACATGCAACTGAAGGAGTGGCTAGAGCTGCGGGTTCAGGCATAGTTATGAGGCGTCACACCTGGATGCGCATTTGTGACCTCACTGATCCCTTCAAGTCTTCCTTTTTGAATGCTCCCATAGAAGCATCTTCCCTGTTTGGCTCCAAGGTAAAGGACACTCTGTCCAGGTGTGAGCAGGACAGCAAGACACTGTCTGCCATAGGCTTATGTTTTTCCAACCCTCAACATTCCTTCTCCAGGAACCAGAGGAATGGGAAGATTTGTCACAGAGGGGGTAACAATTCCGGAAGATGCCCCTTTCAAGGCAGAAGGGGGTCCATGCAACCAAGGCTCCAGAGACTACATCTCTGGAGAGCCTTACCAGCACTTCTGAAGAGCGGCCTGATTGCTTGCCTCTGGAAGTAGTCGGGGGTTGTTTCTCTCTGCACCAACGTGCCTGGTTCTCTATCACTACTGATCGTTGGGTGCGGAACATCATTACCAGAGGTTACACCATTCCTCTCATATCTTATCCAAAGCTACCAACAAAACTTCCTGACATTCCACCCAGTCAGAGGGAAGACGCAGCTTCAGAAGTAAAAAGCTGTATCAAAAGAGAGCCATCCAACTAGTCCCACCAGACCAATGTGGTCCGGACTTTACTCTTCTTTTTGTGCCAAAAAAGACAGGGGACTGGAGACCCATCCTGGATCTCAGCAGTTTGAACAAACATGTCACCCAAACCAAATTCTGGATGGTCATGGTTCAATCCATCCTCCCCTTTCTCAGATAGGGCAATCTGATGTGCTCGATAGATCTCCAGGATGCGTATTACCACATCAAAATGGACAAATGCTCCAGGAGTCTGCTTCACTTGTGGCTAGGAGCCAATCATTACCAGTTTTGCGCCCTGCCATTTGGTCTGTCTACAGTCACCAGAGTGTTCACGAAGTGCATGGCAGTGGTCACAGCTCACTTAGGTTCATAGGTTCATAGGTAGATACTAGGCTATCTGCATAAAGGCGTTTATAAGCCTAGCCAGAATGTGTTGGCTTTCTCCGCCCCCTTAGATTAGTTCCCTATGCCTCTGTCCAGCAGAGCCACTGAAGTGATCCCTGGGGTAAACTTTCTGTTTCCCACCCACTCGTCAAGATTTCTCTTGAAGAGTGTTAGCGAGGAGCTCTGCCTAATGTAGATTGGAATCTTGTTCCAAAGCATGGGAAGTCTCTGGGACAGGAATCTATTCCCTCCAGCATGTCCTATTTATTGTTGTGGTGAGGTTTAAATCCCTTGAGCATGTGGCTCGAGGGGATAAGGTTTTCTTTAGGTGGAGCATGTCCATCAATTCTGGGTTGGACATGGCCTTGTATGTCAGGCAGAGATCACCTCTGAGTAGGCAGTATGCAACCGAGTACAGCTGGAGTTTCTTCAGCTGAGCTGCATAGGGCATCTGTTTGAGGTGAGTGATCCTCTTGGTGAGGTACTTCTGTGGTCTTTCCAGCTGTTGCAGGTGTCTTGTAAGGTACATCCCAAACAGGGCATTGTGCTCTATGATGGGTCTGATGGTTGATGAGTAGAGGGGCACAATGAGCTGTTTTGATCTGAATGTGAACCCTTTTGTGATTAAATGGGCCACATAACAGGATTTTCTAACCACTTTGACAATGTGATTATCAAAGGAGAGATTACTATCTACTTGGGTCCCCAGATCCATTATTATGTCTTCATATTTAGGGGGCTACCACCTATGTGGTAGTTTATGGGTACTTTATTTTTTCCAAAGGGGATGACTATGCACTTTTTGGCATTTAGCTTGAGGCCATAATTTTGACACCAGGTATCCATCTCAGTGAGATCGTTTTGGAGGATGTCTGTGCCAGCCGGAGAGTCAATTATAGCCCCTAGTTTTCAGTCATCTGTGAACTTGGTCAGTTCTCCTGTGCTTGCCTGTACCTCTGAGAAGTATATTTCAAACAGGAGGGGTCCTAGGACTGAGCCCTGGGGAACGCCACTTGTAACCGGTTTAGAGTCGGACCTAGCTCCCGCAACTCTCACCATGTGGGTTCTGTCCGTGAGCCAGTTGGCAACCCATCTTGTGATGTAGGGGTTTATGTACAGGCTGGTGAGCTTGTCTATAATACCAGAATGGGGAATGGTGTTGAAGGCCTTTCCGAGGTCTAGGTAGGCTGTGTGTACCACCTTTAACTCATCTATGGCCTTGGTAACTGTCTCAAAGAAGTCCACCAGGTTTAGGAGGCATGACCTGCCCTTAATAAAGCCGAACTGGGTAGGGTCCAGTGTTTGGAGGTTCCCAATGTCTCTGTTAATGAGTTCCATGATGATGCACTCCATAGCCTTGCAGACCAAGCTAGTCAGGCTTATAGGGTGATAGTTCCTGGGGTCTGTTGTGGCTCCACCTTTGTGAAGTGGAATAACTGTTGCTGTGCGCCACTCCATAGGTATGTAGACTGTGGACAGATGAGTTTGCACAGTGTGTTTAGGTGAGGGGTTAGTTCGTCTTTGAGCTCGTGTAGGACACAGCTTAGGACACCGTCCGGTTCCGTTGATGCTGTGTTTTTGGCTTTGGAGAGGGCTGTTTCAACCTGAGTGTCTGTGATTTCAGGGACTCTACATTCTTCTGGTATGGTTATGGGCCCTTTTGGTGGTGAAGTTTGCACTGAACCTGTCTGCCAGGATGTTGGTGATATCAGTCGGTTCAGTGCATTTTGTGCCATTCTGCACAAACTCCAAGCAGATCTGAGCGTTGCCACTTAGATTCTTGACATAGCTAAAGAATGCCTTGTGGTTATCTTTGGAGTCCTTGGCAATTTTTCTTTCGAAGGTAGCCTTGGATGATTTTATGAGTGATCGTAGTTTCTTGCTGATACTGATCAGGGATGTCTTCCCTTCTTCGGATTTTACTCTTTTCTGTACTAGTTTCCTCCTTCTATTGTATAGTTTGTTTATGGCAGGGGTCCATCAGACTGGTTTTCTTTTCATGGAGGAGTGAGTCTTGGTTTTGCTTGGGATAGCACGATCCATGTATTCTTGTAGGTGCCCATAGAATAAATTAGTAAAGGATTTTATAGCTTGGACCCCGTTATCCTTTAGCATGGGGGCTTTGAAACTTTCCACCTCAGTCTTAAGTAACGTGAAGTTTGCTTTTGAAAAGTTTTTCACGGCACAGTGGTTTCCTTGACTAGGGGGGTGGGGGGTGGAATGTGGATATCCAGAGTGATTAGTTTATGGTCAGATTTAACCAGTGAGAGGTTGACCTCCAGTGTGGAACACCGGTCACCCATGTTGGTGATGACCAGGTCCAATATGTTGTCACCTCTGGTGGGAGTGTTGACAAGTTGATCCAGGGTGTTTGAGTTTATAAATTCTAGGAAATATTGGGCAAGGGAGTTAGTACTTGAGTAGTTCTCCCAGTTAATGTTTGGGTAATTGAAATCACCCAATATTAGGGTGTTTGGTAGGATCTTTATGTTTCCCAGTGTTTACAGAAACGTGGAATTGGGGTCCTGGGACAAGGTGGGTGATCTATAGCAAGCTACAATTTGAATTGCAGATTTACCCATTGTTAGTTGCATGTGGATGATCTCTGAAGCATCGTGCTGTGCCACTAACCTGGGGGTGTGGGTATCCTTGATGAATATGGATACGCACCTGCCTTTTGTATTTTGGTCCTGGTTCTGTGGCCAAAATGTATGGTATGAGTTGTAGCCTGGTAGTGCTGCGGTGCTCTCTGGAGCCTTAAACCAAGTTTCTGTTACAGCACATATATCTATTTTCTCCATTCTGAGGAGTGCCTCGAGTGCGTGCATTTTGAGGTTTAGACTTTTGGCACTGATTAGCATTATCCTCAGTTTTTTGTTACTTGTGCTATTTACGGTGGTGAGTTTGTCTTTTGAGCCTTGCCTAAACAAAAGCACTATGGGGGTGGCAAGAGCCTTGGCCAGTATTCAAAAGCCTAAGAGTGACAGGTGCAAGCCGTCTCTAGCGAAGCATCGTGGCTTGTCGAGCATGTCATCCCAGGCGGGCAGACACTGGATCCCCTTTGAATGACACCGGAAACTTAGCCAGTTGTTGAAACAGATCATTTTTTCTTTATACTGTGGTATAATTTTTGGTGAGGGCAGGATGCTACTCAGGGTCAGGGTCATACCAGGCTGGGCTACGTGATCAGAGAGCTCTTCCATGTCTCTTTTCATGTAGTCCGGGGAGGTATGGCTCAGGTCATTCACACCAACATGGACAATGACAGAGTTGTATTTGTAATTGTTCTGGTGTGACCTGAGTGCTTGTGTTATGTGGCGGATCCTGGCACCCGACAGGCAGCTAACAGTAACTTTCACCTTGTTCAGCCTAGTGAGTGCGACGTCAGTGTGCCTGACTATAGAGTCACCTATTACTAGTGTGTTTGGTATGTTATTTTGCCTTAAGGGCTGTGATTGCGTGGCACACTGGTTTTATGAAGTATGTGTTTCATGGTTTGTGTTGGGGGATGGAGGTTGCTTGGATGTCTGCTTTGGAGGTCTCTGTTGCTTTTGCAGATATTTATTTAGAGCCTCCAGGTATGTTTTTGTGTATTTATGTATATTTTTTTGCTGGTGCTCGTTTAATGGGTCTATGTGAGACTGGTGGTGTGATGCAAGTATTTCCCTTCTCCTCTTGACTGTCTGAGCCAGTCTTGGGTTGAGAGAGCTTAGCCTCCAGTTTGGCTGTATAATTGCATCTCTTGCATGTATTAGTGTTTTGCAGTAGGAGGAGAGGGATGTCTGTGTACATGAGGCAGTTGTAACATTGCCTCAAAATGCCCAGATTCACCAATTGGATTGGAGAGTACACCTGAAACTGCCCTTTGGACATGCCTGGATAGGTACAGTGAACTGTTTTACTGATTGGCTGGTAAGGTCGAATAGAGAGCCTTGTTCTTCTGTACAGTATATTGGGGTCTAGTGCTAGGGTTTATTAGTGTTTGCTATGAGTTTTGAGCAAGTGCTGGTCTGATAAATGAATGGTTTGAGTGCTTAAGTTGAAAGTTTGTCTAGTTCCAAGGGAAAAATTGAAGAGGAGACTTTGTGGAGCCGAGAATAGTTATACCCTAGCGAACAGGCGCTGCCCGGCATGCAAAACCGGGCAAATGCGATTTTTATAGCAGGGAAATGAAAGAGATAGAAATTAGCCCAAAATGGCCAATAAACTACTAATTTCTGGGCTGAAACCACTCCTGCAGGGACAGATAGGCTGCTCAAAGTGAACAGAGAAACTTCCTTCTATCCAAGTACAGTATGGGCAAACATAGAGACTTGTTACACAGCCCTGAATTCAGCACTAACCTGAAAACTGGACTACACTAGCTTAGAAAGGTGGGAAACAAGTATGCATATATATATATAGTATATATATATATATATATATATATATATATATATACATATATATATTTTTTTCAGAAAATAAAGGAGATACAATCAAAAAACACTTTAAATGCACAGAAAAGGATACTTATTGTTATATATCTCAGATCAGAGTTGTAGTCAATGACCCTAGTAATAAAGTAGGAAGAAACACAAATACAGTAAAAGCAGATGAATAAAGTGCAATTTTATATATATATATATATATATATATATATATATATATATATATATATATATATATATATATATATATATAGAACAACAGAAAACAAACTGATTTAAACAAGTTAGCCAATTAACCAGAAAAAAAGCTCAAAACGGAGCCCTGTTCTAGCAGTCTTCAATTAGACAAGTTCTAACTGCACACTCCAGCCACTAGGGTGCAGTGGAACCGTCTCCAAAAAAGATGGCCTGGATCAGTACTCAAGTTATACAAAACAAAGCTAGATTCAGCAGGCCTGAATCTGGTCTATGCTACAGTAACAAGGTGCACCAATTTCAGAACAAAACAGTTCAAATAAACAGGCACAATAAGCCTGTGACGGGAAATTCCCAGCTCAGAAGGGCAGAATCCAGCCTCTCCTCCCACAAGAGTGCAGACCACAAATCTTCTTAATTTGGAATAACTGGACTCAAGCCCAAGTGCTTAAACCAGAACTAATACACTTTTAGAATAGCAGACACTGAGCTTTCAATCAGCAATTCCCAGCTTAGAAGGATGTAAGCTACCTGTCCTGCCACAAAAGTGCAGACCACAAACCTTCTTAATGTAAAACAACTGGTCTGAAGCCCAAGTGCTTCAACCAAAGGCTTAGAATAAGTTACAATTTAATCAGGCTACTAACAAGCAGTAATAAATGCAGCAGAATAAATACAATTGAGTACTTTTAAGAAGAGGCAAAAACAAAATAAAGTAGGAGGAAACACAAATACAGTAAAAGCAGATGAATAAAGTGCAATTAATTTTTGTTTTGTTAGTAAAGTGCAAGGAGAGAGGAAAGAAGAACCTAAGTGGGTTGGCCTTCTCAAATCTTCTCTCTGTATTAAGTAGAGTGAACACTAGACTCAGAATATGATCTTACTGCACTCGGTTAAGTGAGCAAATGAGATGGACACAGGAGGAGTGTTCAAATACAGACTTACAGGAGGGGTGGGCAGTTCCAGAGCCACCAACACTAACACCAAGACAAGAACAGGGACGGTGAGTGGGGAACTAACTGCAGAGAGACACACAGCACACTATTCAGTGAAACATTTAGGTAACAAAAAAAATAAAATACAGTACTTTTAAAACTGTAAGTTTCCACTTAACTTCAGCTTCTAATGCAGGTGATTGTAGCCAACCAAGTCACTCAGAAATTGAGACTGCAAGGATTCCGGGTGTTTCCATATTTGGACGATTGGCTCCTTACTGCCCACACCAAGCATCTTCTGGTAACAGCCCTGCAATACACCCTTTCTCTGGCAGAAATTTTGGGGATAACTGTGCACTGGGAGAAATCAACCTTGCTCTGGCCCAGCTGATAGAATTCATTGGGCAGTCTTCGACACTCGATCTTGTGTGGTGTCACTCCCAGCTCACAGACTCCAGAGGTTGGTTGAGGCTTCGGCTCCAGGTGATACTCTGTCAAAACAAAGTCAAGGCGAGAGAAGTTCTTTAGGTCCTAGGATCCATGGCAGCCTCCATACCAATAGTTCCTCTTACGAAACTGTGTATGTGAATCCTCCAATGGCTTCTCTCTCAGTGGTGTTCCAGTCATTACCCCCTATGTTTTCAGATCCAGATCCAGATAACCAGCTCTTGCAAACAGGACCTTATTTGATGGATGAGGCCAGACACAGATCTTTGGAGCTGCCCATTCCAGCCCCCTCAACTCAAGGCCATTGTGACCACAGATGCTTCAGGGTGGGGGGTCAACTTGCATATAAACGTTCTGGAACTGAGAGCGGTGCTGTTAGTGTTGCAAGCACTCCATCCAGTCCTCCCTACTGGAATGATTGCAGTTCAGTCAGACAATATGTCAGTAGCCTGGTATATCAACAAGCAAGGAGGTACCAAATCCTCCCCCCTGTGTTGAGAGGCCATGAGAATTTGGCAATGGGCGATAGATTCCAACCGCTTTCTGATAGCAATGCATATCCCAGGGAGCTCCAATGTGATTGTGGACAAGCTGAGCAGATGTATTCGCTTGCCCCACAAGTGGTTGGTCAATTCCGAAGTAGCGGCAGAAATTTTCAGCCGTTGGGGCCAGACTTGCTGTGACCTCTTCGCCTCCCCTTCAAACAACAAATGCAGCAGCTATTTTGCCCTATTCCCCCAAAGGGGGAGTCCCCAAGGGACACTCTGATTCATGATTGGCCCACAGGACTTCTCTATGCCTATCCCCCATTTCCTCTGATTCCACAGTTCTTAAAGAAAGCCATTGGTTGTAATGCAAGGTGATCCTCATAGCCCCATTTTGGCTGTGACAAGTCTGGTTCCCCTTCCTTCAGCATCATCTGTTGTACCCACCGTAGATTCTGGACCCTATTCCATATCTGATCTCTCACCCTCAAGGGTTGACTCATCCAAGTCTGTTCAGTCTCAAGCTGACAGCTTGGTGTCTCCACTTCTGCTAGTTGCCAGGCAGGATGACCTCCCCTTTCCTGTGTGTGATATCATTCTGGCTTCTCATAAACCATCCACCAGAAGGGTATACCAAGACAAATGGAAGAGGTTCTCTATTTGGTCAAAGGAAAGGATGTTAGGTCTGTATTCTGCTCTAGTTACAGCAGTCTTACAATACTTGTCTAAGTTTTTTGAAGATGGAGCCACAGCCTCTACCATACGAGTACATCTGGCAGGAATTTCTAATTATCATAATGGATTGAATGGTACTCTGCTCATATCACTGCATTTGTGCAAAACCTTTCTCAAATGAGTATCTCACATTAGACCCTCAATTAGACAGCCTATAGAGCCATGGAACCTCACACTAGTCCTCCAATCTTTGACCCAACCCTCCTACGAACCCGCAGCGAATTGTGACACCAGATTCTTGTCATGGAAATCTCTCTTCTTGGTAGCCATCACATCAGCCAGACGAGTTTCAGAGTTGCAGGCATTGTGCACCAAAAGACCCTACCTAATTTTCATAAGGACAGAGTATCACTCCAGATGAACCCATCCTTTCTTCCAAAGTTGTTTCTGAGTTTTCCATCAATCAGTCTATTGATCTTCTAGCATTTTTCCTAGCTTTTCTGTGGTAGAGTTGTCGCCTCTCAGTAAGACGTTGTCCTGTTCGATTCTCAGCTAAAGCGTCTTCTGTGTGGAGACATGCGTGAATGGGCGTACCTTTGTTGAAGGTTGTGCGCCAGGGCTGGCAGCTAGGTATGTAAAAATCTACTGCCAATCATTAGCGGACCGGAGTTCCACTGTGGCGACCCCTAACCGGGAAAAGCCGAAAGATACGACGACTGCCTACATTCCTTGGATGTACACAGGCAATTGCGATTCTATTTGGACAGAACCAAAATGATTCGTAATACTGACCAGCTGTTCATTTCCTTCTCCGGGTCTAGAATGGGAAATTCTGTTTCCAAGGTCACTTTATCAAAATGGCAAAGGGACTGCAAACGTTTCATTTATTCATTTGCAAAAGAACCTATGCCTCAGAATATTAAAGCCCATTCCACTAGATCTATGGCAAGTTCTGTAGACTTCCATACCAGGGCTTCTATGGATGACATTTGCGCAGCAGCCACTTGGGGTGAACCCCACACTTTTATCAATCATTACAAATTGGATGTGGTCTCCAGAGGGAAAGCTACCTTCGGCTCAATGGTTTCAGGAATGTTTTTCCATAAGGGCCACCCAAGGATGATAAGGTAGCTGGGGATTCTGTCCCATCGGCGATGAATGGAAAGAAGATTAACAACATCAGATAAAGAAGTTATGTCTTACCATAACGTTCCATCTGTGTTGTTCATCTTCTTTCATTTATCACTTCCCTCCCTCCTTCCCCCGCCAAAGGCTCCTGGTGGATTCTTTGGGTCCTAGTGGTGTCTTAGGGTATTTTCACAGAAATGGCCTCTGCTTTACTTGTATAACTTGGGCAAACTCGATCTGAGGTAACAGGGAGAAGGGCATTGTGGTTAAAAGCTTAGCTCGAGAGTTTTTTGGCTGGTGTGAGCTTGGTAATAGGCAGACTCGGTTCCGAGGGCTTGGAACCAAACCCATCGGTGATGAATGAAAGAAGATGAACAACACAGATGCAACTTTATGGTAAGACATAACTTTTTTTTATGTGTGTTTAAAAATATGTAAAGTGAAAGGGTTTGTACATTGTACCCTTTATGCAGAAAGCAGAAGCCTTACGCTGCTACACTAACAAACCTGTCACTGTATCGTTTTTTTTTTACATTATAGGAAGTGTAAAGTAGTAATGTCTGGCATGATCCAGTGCTTTTGCAACAGCACTTAAGTCACAAGAGACACAAGGGAGAGGCTTCAGTACAAAGTCAGGAAGAACACTAGACAACACCAGGGTCATTATTTAAACTATTACAGGAACTCCCTTAAAAGGCTAGTTGAGTGACAGCAGTAGCATCGATATGCAATCTGTGAACATTAAGAAGAATGAAAATCTAGTAGCTGGTGTTATCGACTGACTATAAGGATTTGTGATATATCAGGGCAGGGGCAAAGATATGAGAAGGGAAGTACAGGACGTTCTAATAACTCAGGGATAGGTAAGAGGTGTGTGTGTGTGTGTGTGTGTGTGTGTGTGTGTGTGTGTGTGTGTGTGTGTGTGTGTGTGTGTGTGTGTGTGTGTGTGTGTGTGTGCGAGTGTGTGTGTGTGTGTGTGTGTGTGTGTGTGTGTGTGTGTGTGTGTGTGTGTGTGTGTGTGTGTGTGTGTGCGTGTGTGTGTGTGCCTGTGTGTGTGTAAGAGAATAAATGGCGGATGCCTATGCCAACATAATGCATGGGCTGTCAGTGTTAATTGCTACAGGAAAGGGCTGATCTTCACTCATTTTAGTTAATGGCAATTTGAGAAACATGCAGTTTTTCTGATAATGAGGTCTTTGATTAGTATGGCTACTGTGTTTCGGTATCACATTTTTTTGCATTGTGGAAACAGCCCTTTTTTACTGCTAGCACTAGGGCTCTTTCTGAATCCTCAGTAAAGCCTAATTAAAACATACAAGGTGGGATCAGTCAGCATATTAGAACAGTTTACTACACGGATATTTTAAAGAAGCTAAATATGTTTTTTCCTCTTAAAACTACAGTGACAAATAATATATAGGGGAAAAGTACAATAACTAGTTAAGCATAAGCAAGAAATAGTATGTATAGTTTTCCATCTGGAATGGACAATGCCAAGATAGTGGAATAATATTACTTTAAGGAAAGGGGAAAATGGGTGCAAGGAGGCACTGAAGAGAATGAGCACTTAAAAAAAGTTGTCTAATTTGTGAGTAAGACAGTTGCATTAAGGTAAGCCAGGGCTAAGAAGAGATAAGGTGTGTAGGAAAATAATACAACAGGCTAGAACGCTTGAAAAGAGACTAAAAGCTAGCAAGAATTTATTTATTTATTTTTTAACAAGCAACATCTTTATTAAATTATCACTTATGACATAGGCAATCATATATTATTATAAATGAAAACAAACCACACTGAAACATTTTTAGCGGCAAACATACATAACATCACTTGTAATCTGTCTGGTCATTGTCAGTCAAACATTACATAGCTCATTCAAATCCTGCCTTCTTTTAAACCTCATTCCTCCTCCTAAATGTTATAATGCATGCATTGGTCCCACAATTCCCAATTTTTTCTACATAATTTGCTTCTACCCTTTTCTGAAGATCCCATTTCCAGTTGTTTTATCTCTGTTACTATATTTACTACCTCTAGTACAATTGGTTTAGACTTTGATGTCCATTTTCTAATAATTGCTTTTTTGGCAGCTACCATAATTAGACTCAGCAAGGCCTTACTATGTCTAGGCAATTCTGATTCCATATCATAGCTCAAACAATAATTTCCTTATTTATACCAGTTTGTACACACAGTATTTCTGATAGAGTAGTCTAGAGGGAATGTTTAAAGTCTGCCAACTTGTTACACTCCCAGAAAATATGTTCCAAGTTACCTCTTTCTTCCCCAACACACCTCCAACATTTGCTATCTACCTGACGAAAAATTCTTTGGAATCTACTTGGGGTATAAATACCTATGTAAACACTTCTAAGCAAAAATCCTAAATATTCTAGACTTTGTTGCATATTTGAGAGACATGCATACATCCCCATTGTTTCTTTGTGAATTGCTTATCCAGTCTCTCTTCCCAGTCCTTCATAACCTCCTCTGATTGATTCTTATAGTTATTCAATATTTTGTATGTTATTCCTTTCTTAATGGCAGCTTCTGTTCTAGATTGTACTAACTACTAAAAACTCTACCAGTGCTAGTCTTTCCCTTAGGATCCCCCTATTTCTTTCTATTTGCCTGTACTCTGATATCAGTCCTTGATATGGAAGTCAATCTCTAGCCTGCAGTCCAAATAAATTCTTGGCTTCTTCCCATGCTATTACATTTCCTTCTCTAATTATTTGCTTCCAATACATTGGTTCCTTTGCCAGTTTTCTCCAATAAATTCCAGCCCCCTCTTGCCTGTTGTCTGTATCCCTAATTGCAATCATCCCTATGGGCAGGATTTCTTTTCTCCAGTCCCGGGTTGGCTTAGTTCTTAGAATACAGTAAACTCTCAGTTAACTGGAACTCAAGCAACCAGCACTCTCAAGCAATCGGCAAAAAAATATTGAAGAAATACAGAACAATTTTCATGTGTTGCACTTTCTGTTTCTCCCCACAGGAAACATACCTTATGTTTTTAGAGTTTTAAAAAGGAAGATAAGCATACATTCCCTCTCTCCCCTACCTGAGAACAAGTCAAACCAAACAAATAGTATAAGGTACAGTATTAGGTCTACTTTTAATAGTAACTTTCAAGCAACCAGAAATTACAGTTATCCGGCATCTATCAATCGCCATGGGTGCTGGTTAACTGGGAGTTTACTGTACTTTCTGCTACTTTATGAATATAATATTCTGTGTTGTTATTGTTATTCTCCTCAAGGATCTGCATCCAAAATCCCAGTCTCTCCTTGTTTCTTGAGCTTCTCCCTACTTCATCATCTTCCCTTTCGACTTTGAATTGTAGCTTTCTGCTTGTGGTATGTATAGGAACCTTAACTGTATAACTCTGAAATACTCCTTCAAATCAGGTAATCCCAAAGCACCTTGTTCTGTTGGAAGAATCAGCTTATCCCACTTGACTCTTGCCATGTTTCCCCCAGATAAAATCATTCAGCCCTTAATTAATTGCTATCCACAACTTCTCCACTTTTTCATAAAAATATGCCTAATCTGTGTATAAAACTAAAGGGGGTAAAAACATTTTAACTGCTTGTGTTTTGCTATCCATAGCCATTAAAAAGACCTTCCAATGTCTCAGTTTTTGTATTATCTTTTTGTTTAGTCTCTTCCCACATATCCTTAGCTGCCACAACAAAGACTTTTTTAATCCATACTCCTAAGTACTTCATTTTATTATGTCCCCATAAATATGGATATTGCTGAACCAATCTGCGTGTGGGTACATGGTTTTGGCTTTGTTTTAGCTTCATTAATTTTGTATCCCCAAAAGACTTGAAACTGTCTCAAAATCTTCCACAACAATGAGATGTCCTTTTCTGGTTTTATCAGGTATAAAATAATATCATCTGCAAAAAAAAAAAAAAACAGCTTTTCTTGATTACCATTCCATTTAGATCCTTGACTATCTGAGTCCTTTATTTTCTTTGCCAAATATAATGCAAATAACAAAGGGTAAAAGAGGACACCCCTGCCTTGTTCCTCTGCTCAAACAGAAATTATCAGAGAGGAACCCACCCACTTTAATTTTCACCTCCGATCCCTCATACATCCTCCTAATGAACCTTATAATTTTATCAGGAAATGCAAATGCTTCCATTGCCTTGGTCATACAATCCCAGCTTACTCTGTTGGACGCTTTCCCTGCATCAAGACCCACCATCAACAGTGGTATTTTCTTAGTTCTGCTTTCCTCTGGATCATCTTTGTTCTGCTAATGTTGTCAAATGTTTGCCTTCCATTCACAAATGCACATTGATCCATATCTATCAATTTTGGCATCACCTTTGCCATTCATTTAGCCATAATAGACATAAACACTTTATAATTGTGGTTTAGAATTGAAATGGCCCTGTATGAAGCTGGATCTAATGGGTTCCTACCCTCTTTAGGTATTACAGCCACCACCACTTTCTTCCAGGATGTTGGTGATTCTGCACTTATTAAAATACTGTTAAACAAAACCTTCCGGCTTTTATAAGTTTTTTTCCCTCTTAGCTTCCAAACTTCCACAGGAATACCATCTATTCCTAGGGACTTTCCTGTAGATTGGTTATACATCACCATTTTTATCTCATCTCCTCCTGTCTTACCTGTTAGTAATTGATCCTCATACACCTCTAACCTTGACATATTTAATTCTTCCATAAACATTTCCATTTGTACCTTTTCTTGATTTCCATATTTCTCTGCTTTATACAACATCCATCCATTCACAAATTCCTGTTTCCCATTTTTGCACATAGGGTTGAAGTGTCACTTCAACAGTGACAATCATCTAGAGCCAAGGATTACACTGCTGGGTGGCTAGCCCTGCTGCGGTAGTTCTTCAACACCACACACTCACATGCACACTCACACCTATAGCCAATTTAGGGCATCCAATCCACCTACTGCGTGCCTTTGGAATGTAGAAGAAAACTAGAGCCCCTGGAGAAAACCCACGTGAACACAGGGAGGACATGCAAACTCCACACAGAAGGCACCCCAGCTGAAAATTGAATCAAGGAACCTCTTCATGTGAGGTGACAACACTATCCACTGCACCACTGCATCACTCTCTGCTGTATACAGATTTCCATAAAATTTTCAAAATATTTCTAGTACCTCTTCAGGATCTCTTGCTACCTTCTTTGTTATAGGCTCCCAAAGCCTGGCAACAACCCTTTCTACTTTCTTTTGTCCAAGTCATTGTGCTAAAAGTTTGTGTGTTCTGGAGTTATTATCAAAAAACAGTTGCTTAACAGCAGTCTTTCTAAACTCATGCATTCTGCAACTGCTACTCTTCTTGTTCTGTGAATTCCCCATTTTGCAATACTTTAACATTTGTCAGTACCTCTTTATAATTCTTGTTACATTTTAATGATATCTGTCCTCCTTTTATTTCCACCCTATTTTTAAACTCCACTTTAGTTTTATCCCACTCCCTAGCAATATTATCAGAAGAAATTTCTATCTTCTCTAATAACTCCCGAATAATTTCCACTACCTATTCCTTAAATTCCTCTCTTTTCAATAGGTGTGATTCTGAAATAGTTATTGGATGCAAATCAAAACTTTCGATGAAATGTACATGCTCCAGTGAAATATAAGTTCTGTCTAACTTAGCCAAATTTTTGTATCTTGGGGAATAATACGTAAATTCACTCAGGATTCTTACTATTGAATTCACATCTTCTATGCCAAATATTTTCATAATTTTCTTCAAAAATCTACTCTCTTTGATTATATTTTCCTATCTGGGCCTCCAAATACATTCTCACTGCTGCAAATCAAATTCCAGTTCTCACCTATAAGTAATATTCCCTGCTGAAAGCTGATTATTTCTCCCAAAATGTTCTTAAGTTCCATTATGGCAGTTTTAGGTGAAATATAAATACATGCAAGTGTAGTCCTCCTCCCTTGCCAGTAGCCCCTTAGTACTACAAATCTGCCATTATTATATTTTTTAATATAAGGACTCCCCTTTTTCCTTGTCCCAGATATTCTTCTGAATAACCACCCTGAAATGCTTTCGTTATTAAATTCACATGCTCAGTTCTTCCCAAAAGTGTCTGCTACAGCATAACTATTTGCACTCTGCATTTTAATATAATTCACTTCTCTTTCTTTTTTGTATATATCTTTGAGACCATTTACATTTAAAGATAATATAAAAAATATTGTTATTATTCTTACCTGCTATGTGTAACAGCTTTTTTTAATATTTAGTTTCAGCTTTTGTGTTACATGCATACACTAATGGCAGTTTTAGGTGAAATATAAATACATGCAAGTGTAGTCCTCCTCCCTTGCCAGTAGCCCCTTAGTACTACAACTCTGCCATTATTATATTTTTTAATATAAGGACTCCCCTTTTTCCTTGTCCCAGATATTCTTCTGAATAACTACCCTGAAATGCTTTTGTTATTAAATTCACATGCTCAGTTCTTCCCAAAAGTGTCTGCTACAGCATAACTATTTGCACTCTGCATTTTAATATAGTTCACTTCTCTTTCTTTTTTGTATATATCTTTGAGACCATTTACATTTAAAGATAATATAAAAAATATTGTTATTATTCTTACCTGCTATGTGTAACAGCTTTTTTTAATATTTAGTTTCAGCTTTTGTGTTACATGCATGCACTAATGTTTGGCAGGTTGATCTTTTATACAGCTGTATCTTGTTATGTCAATTTGAACCTATATCACATCTTACAAACCTTTTTGTTTTAATGAAAGCCCTCAAAAAATGCCTCCAGGACACCCCTAAAACCAATTAACTTAATAGTAACACTCAAAATTATGTAGCTCTTCAAATATTGATGCTTAAGCCTCCTAACAGGAACAGTTGTTCCAGACTGACAGTCATACTCACAGACTTGGATTAAATTATAAGGGACGTTATCCATATTAGGACACATGGTACAGCCTATACTTCTACTTTCACTAAGTGTTGTCTCTTTTTGTATTATCTTTATTCCCCTCCTAAACTGAACACTTGAATGCTTTCAGAAATCATTATCTCCTAGCCATTGAAAGAAAGTATTCTGTTTTTATTGCTCCTTAGCAGATTGTCTCCATTGATACATGAGAACGAGATACACAGTTGCCTCTGCAAACACTCATTTATTTGCAGGAGGAAAATGTTTTATTATATTCAGTGTTCTTTTTTATTTATTTGCTACCCCTTAAAACTTGTTACTAGATCAAGCCAAGGGCATTAATCCAGTCATTCTTCTGTGCAAGAGTAAGAAAAAGCACATCAAATATTCTTGTATCATACTCTTTTGAGTAGACGTTTCTTCTTTTTTATTTACATTGCAGTGCCTACATTTCTTAAAATTGAACAAGGAGAAAGAAAGAAAAGGGCAAAAACATGGGCACCTGTTTACTTTAGGATCCCTATTACATCTGAAAATAACCGAAAAAGATTTACATTACAGCAGGCAGATTATGTCATGCATTATAAAAATACTGCTGTTAAGAAGAAAATTTTGTTTTACTTACAGTTAACTCTTTCCTTCTTCTTCCCCCTCCTAAATGTTCTTCCAAACGTTAACAACATAGAGTAGGGCATATGCTTTGGAGTCCCCTACAAGTTTAATGAAGTCAAAAAAGTCCAATATTCCAGGTTTTCTTGTTCTGTCATATTTCACAAATATAATTAATGCTTTATAATCCCACATTTATTTGTCAGTTTCTTAGTTGCTGGTTTTCTTCCTGTTGATCTCCATCTCCCAAATCCAGTCTGTGCTTCATTTCCAACATACATACTCCTGGTTCTTCTAGTCAACTCTTGTGCTTTTTTTCTGTCACTCAAGCATTTTCCTTTAAAACACTGGAAAAGGTTTCACTGGCATAACCTCTCAACAGTCTTTATTACCAGAAGATCAAGAAGCAGAATCTCTTTCTGTTTGATAGCTCACTTTTTGTTGGACAAATTTTGTATTTCCTCTTTAGCATGTTATGCAAAAATTATTTTGACCCTCCAGGAAAGAAGATTCTGAAAGTAGGTGGATACAGCATCTTGAATATCATGCCTGCTTCTTGACATTCCCTGATTAGTTGAATAAATTTACTCCTCTTCTGCCTGGTGTACAATGAGTAATCATTCTCCACAAACATTTTACTGTCTCCCACTTTTAGTACTTTGTACTTCTGCCACAGTTTTGTCAAAATCAACTCTTTCTGCTGGTAGGGTTGGATCTTTACTATTAAAGGTGTAGGTTGCTTTCACATAGCCATGTTTGGAGCATACACACAGTGTGCCTTTTCAATTAAGAATTCATTCTGTGGAATACCAGTCCAGTTGCTTGTTTGTGCTTTAATAAAATTAATACAGTCTGTTCCTTCCAGTTTCTCTGGTACACAGCAAATCTCAGATTTTCCCTACATGCTTTGACCTCTAATTCTATTATTTTTGAAGCATCTCATATTCAGCCAGCCTTTTCTTCATTTTGATTTGTGTTTTTTGCAGTTTTTTCACCTCATACATTTGACTTATTATTTACTCTAGGTTACTGGAAGTCATATATTGCACCAAAACTGGAGTTTGCACTGCTTTTTGTGAAAATCTGCAGAATTCTTCCAGGTGAGTGTTTTCTCCTCACCTTTTATGACTGATTTTCTTTCAAGTTCTCTGAATTTCTTTTTTGCTGGCATCCAGGCAGTACACTTACTAACCAATCCCTAAAATGTACCCAGAAAGGCAAGTTCGCTGTCTCTCTTTTCTGAGTTTCTGTTTCCACACTGGGAGAGCTGACGTTAAGCTGTTATTCCATCTGCAGCCATTTTGGAAGTCCAGTAACAAGAATTTATTAGTCAAAAGCGTGGAGATTTGTTATGTGAATTAGTTACTGAAACTGGAAAGTATGTTGGAAAGAAATTGATAGGGTGGTAATGGATGAGTTTTAACATTTGTATGCAGGACTGTATTTAGTATCCTAGTTTTTAAAGTTTATTAAGTATAAGATATGCATGTGTTGCCTTACAGCAAGAGATTCTCTGGTTTGAGTCTCAGCTGGGGTGCCTTCTGTGTGGATTCTGCATGTCTTCCCTGCATTCGTGTGGGTTTCCTTCAGGTACTCCTGTTTCCTCCCACATTCTAAAGACATGTCTGGAACTTTTCTCCCAGGGCCTCCGCTGAAAATAGGCTTTGTCCTAGTTGGACTTTCCCAGTCAACAAATGTTAAATAAATAAACAAACAAACAAATAAATAAGTAAATAAATAAATAAATGTCTAGTTATACAATCCGACATATACAGAGGCTTACTTTAGCAAGTTTATAGACAGTAACTTGAACTTGGATAGATAGTATGAGTGCCTGACTATAAACTGACAAAAGTTTTTCCTGAATGCAAAATAAGGACTGCAAGAGACAAATGCAAGAAACTCTGAAGGAAATAACACTGACCATTAAATCAGTAAGGCACACATAGTCTGCATAGTGGTACTGCTATGGAAACTATGTTTTTTTTAAATTGTATTCTTTATTCAATTTTCAAAAACTGTGATAAAACAAAATATACAAATAAACAGTGGAGTACAACAACATGCAAGTAAAGCAGTTCTTGTATCTGTTAATAAGGAATGTCTAAATAAATAAGCACCTATCCAGGCATGTCTAAGGGTCATCTCCCGGTGTTTTCTCCTGTCTACCTGATGAATCTGGGAATCTTGGGGCAATGCAGCAATTGCCTCATGTACACAGACAACCCTCTCCTCCTACCACCCAACACTACAACCTGTGAGAGATGCACTTATATAGCCAAACTGGAAGCAAAGCTCTCTTCACCCAAGACAGGACTAGACAGTCAAGAGGAGAAGGTAAACACTTGCACCACACCACACTCATCACATAGTCCCTCAAAACCTACACAACCAAAACACACACATAGAAACATGAAACACACACCTACATTTGCGGAGGCTCTTGGTAAAAATCTGCTCAAGCAACAGAGACCTCCAAAGTAGAAATGCAAGCAACCTCCACCCCCCCCAACACAACACAAATGACACATAGTCCATAAACTCAGTGTGCCACTCAACCACAGCCCGTTAGGCATAACAACGTACCCAACACTCTAGTCATAGGTGATGCTATAGTCAGGCACACTGATGTTCCACTCACCAGGCTAAACAAGGAGAAAGTTACTGTCAGCTTCCTGTCGGGTGCCAGGATCTGCCACATAATGCATGCACTCAGGTCACTCCACAACAAGTACAAATATGACTCTGTCATTGTCCATGTTGTTGTGAAGGACCTGAGACGTACCTCCGTGGACTACATGAAATGAGACATGGAGGAGCTCTCCGATCTTGTAGCCCAGGCAGGTATGACCCTAGACCTGAGTAGCATCCTGCCATCATCCAGAATGATACCACAGTACAAGGACAAAATGATTGACTTCAACAATTGGCTAAGCTTCTGATGTCATTCTAAGGGGATCCAGTATCTGTCTGCCTGGGATGACATGATCGACAGACCACAATGCTTTGCCAGAGATGGCCTGCACCTGTCGCAGTTGGGATTCCGGATACTGGCTAAGGCTCTTGCCACCCCTATAGTGCCTTTTTTAGGCAAGGTTCAAATGACAAATTCACCACCTTAACAGGTACAAGCAAGCAAAATCTGAGGGTAATGCTACTCAATGCTAGAAGTCTAAACCTCAAAATGCATTCACTCGAGGTACTCCTTAAAATGGAGAACATCGACATCTGTACAGTGACAGAGACCTGGTTCAAGGCTCTGGAGAGCACCCCTGCCTTACCAGGCTATAATTCCTTTCACACCTTTTGGCCACCTAACCTTGACAGAAACACTAAAGACGGAGGCGTGTCCATATTCATTAAGGATATCCACACCCTCAGGCTAGTTGCAGCATAATGCATCTGAGATTATACAAGTGCAACTAACTCTGGGCAAGACCGCAATCCAAATTGTAACTTGCTACAGATCCCCCACCATGCCCCATGATTCCCACTCCTTATTTCTTGATACACTTGAAGATACTGGGTTACAACCCAACACCCTTATAATGGGTGATTTCAACTACCCCGCCATTAACTAGGAAAACTACTCATGTACCAACTCTTTTGCTCAACGTTTTCTGGGATTCATAAATTCCAATGCCTTGGATCAGTGTATCCACACTCCCACCAGGGGCAGCAATATCCTAGACCTGGTCATTACCAACATGGGTGACTGGTGTGCCACACCAGAGGTCAATTCCTCGTTGGTCAGATCTGACCACAAGCTAATCACCCTAGACATCCACATTCCGCCCCCACCCCCCCATTAGGGAAACCACAGTAAAACATTTCTCCAAAGCCAACTTCACGCTTCTTAAGACAGAAGTGTCAAACTTCACAACACCCATGGAGATGGAAAATAGATGTACGACTGCTGAATCCTACACAAATACACTTTATAAGCACTTACATGAGTGTATTGATTGTGCTATCCCTAATAGAACCAAGATGTTATCCTCCAAAAAAAGGTTCCCTGCCATAAACAAACTCTACAACAGAAGAAAGAAACTGTTGCAAAAAAAGAGTAAAATCCCATGATTGGAGGAACTCCCTGGTCAGCCTCAGTAAGAAGCTAAGATCCCTCATAAAATCCTCCAAAGCTAGTTACAAAAACAAAATCACCACTGATTCTAAAGACAATCCACAAAGCATTCTATAGCTATGTCATGAATCTCAATGGCAGCACTCAGATCTGCTCTGAGTTACAGCACAATGGCACTAAATATACAGAACCAACTGATATTGCCAACATCCTGGCAGATAGGTTCAGTGCTAACTTTACCCCCCCTCTCACCCCCTAAAGGGCCCATCTCTATACCGGAAGAATGCAAAGCTCCTGTAATCACGGCTGCACAGGTAAAAACCACACTCTTCAAAGCCAAGAACACAGTATCCATGAGACCTGACAACATCCCAGGCTGCATTCTACATGAACTACAGAATGTACTGGCACCTCACCTAAGCACCATGTTCGATCATAGCCTCACCTCAGGCTTAGTGTCCATTGAATGACACACAGCGATGGTTATCTCCCTCCACAAAGGATGACCCACCATGGACCCCAGGAACTACCACCCTATTAGCCTAATGAGCCTGGTCTGCAAGGCCATGGAGTGTACCATCATGGAACTTATAAACAAAGACATTGGTAATCTCCAAACTCTGGACCCACCCAGTTCGGTTTTGTAAAAGGCAGATCATGTCTCCTAAACCAGATAGACTTCTTTGAAGCAGTCACCAAAGCTGTAGACGAGGGTAAGGTGGTTCACACAGCCTATCTAGATCTCGCCAAGGCTTTTGACACCATCCCCCACTCTGAAATTATAGATAAACTCACTAAACTAGATATAAATCCCTATGTCACAAGATGGGTTGCCAACTGGCTCACTGACAGAACCCACACTGTGAAAGTAGCAGACTCCAAATCCGACTTCAGACCAGTGACAAGTGGAGTACCATAGGGTTCAGTCCTGGGTCCTCTCCTGTTTGGTATCTACTTTTCTGAAATGCAGGCAAACACAGAAGGTCTTTGGCTAATGACGTTCGCAGATGACTGCAAACTAGGAGCCATAATCGAAGCTCCTAATGATGTGGGCATCCTACAAAAGGGCCTCACTGAGACAGATGCCTGGTTTCAAAGCCATGGCCTCAAGCTCAATGCCAAAAAGTGCATTGTCATCCCCTTTGGTAAAAACTCTGTACCCATGAGCTACCACATAGGTGGTAGTCTACCTAACACTGAAAGTGTGATAAGAGACCTTGGGACACAGGTTGACAGTAGTCTCTCCTTTGATAATCACATTGCCACAGTAGTCAGGAAATCCTTCTACGTGGCACACCTCATCATAAAAGGTTTTTCATCCAGGAAAAAAGAGGTCATTCTTCCCTTCTACTCATCACTCATTAGACCCATTATAGAGTAGAACGCCCCTTTTGGTATGTACCTCACAAGACATCTACAATAACTGGAAAGGCCACAGAAATACCTCACAAAGAGGATTACCAGCCTCAAACAGATGCCCTCTGCAAACAGTCTCAAAAAACTCCAGCTTTACTCCGTCACATATCGCCTACTCAGAGGTGATCTCTGCCTAACATACAAAGCTATGTCAAACCCAGAGCTGTTGGACATATTTCACTTAAAGAAATCCCAATCCCTCTGAGCTACACACTCTAGGAACCTAAACCTTGTCACCACAATAAACAGAACATGCTGGAGGGATAGATTTCTGTCCCAGAGACTTCCCATACTTTGGAACAAACTACCTGTCTATATCAAACAAAGCTCCTCATTAGCACTCTTCAAGAAAAATCTTGATGATTGGATGGGGAATAGGAAATTCACCCCAAGGATCACCTCTGTGGCTCTGCTCAACAGGGGCACAGGAAAATAATTTTCTTGGGTGGCGAAAGCCAGGGTACCTCTTTGGTTAGGTTTATATAGGCTCTAGGGCCAATAGCCTAGTACCTACATATGACCCTATGAACCTATAACATGATTCTGCTCTTCAGATGTTACAATTTGAAAAGTGTTAAAATATCTACCAACTGGTTGCCATTCTTCCTAATTACACTTAATACAAACAATCATCTTACAAGTTTTCTCTTTCACCCTGAGGGCATCCACTTCATGTTGTTTTTTTTTATAACCCTTTCTAACATTACTTACTTTCAGGTGTAGTGTCCCAACCTCTGAGCTTCAGGACTCTAATATTTCACTCCAAACCACAACTTGTGTAATCATATCATCCACACCTTATATTTCAGAGGCAACCATTTTCTAGATAAGCAGCTGTACATTATTTCAATTTTCCCCCAATGTTGTTATTGAGTCAGTAATAGTAATTTATTAAAAATCACTTTATATTATGAGTATTGTGGCTTTTACCAAATCTTACTATATGTGTTATAGTATTCAAACTCTATTAATGGCTCCTACCATCTATAATTATTCATAACTATATACACTATACTCTTCCCCCTTATCCTGACTACTTCCTCGTATTAATATTACCTCAACTCAGACAGGTCTATCCTCTGATACATTTTACTATTCATTATCCTGACTTTCCTAACCTCAAGGACTCTCTCTCCCACTGCCAGCCAATGATTCCATTTTTGGTCAAATTTTCTACTTCTAATTTTCTCCCATACATTTCTTTTTTCCAGTGCTGTTTCATTCATCATAATCTCTGCCTCTTTACCATTGGAGGATTCTTCTCCCTTCCATTTTATTGTTATAACTTTTTCCATACAATCATTATTAATCCTATTATCTCTTCTTTTCTTTTGAAATTATTGTGTGATAGCCCAATAATAATAACTTTGGGAACGTTTCACCTATCACTGAGAACATATTTTTATTAAAATCATTAGTTCTTCTTAAAAATTGTCTAGCTTTGTACAACTGTAAAACATATGCACCCACAAGCTCCTTTCCTCTTTACACCACCAATAGGTGTGTTACACTCCTGCATACAATTTACTCAACTTCTCTGGTGTATAAAAATACCTTTGCAGGCACTTCCAAGACAATATTCTGAATGTGCTTCTGTAGTTACATATTTTGGAAGACTAATCATTTCATTCCACCCCTCGTTGTCACGTCTGTATCCTGTAATTCACATTTTTCTTTTTTGCTGCTCTTCCTTTTTAGTATGCTCTGTGTCAGTCATTCCCTTCCTGACATTAATAGGCCTCCTGTTGGTTTATCCTCCATTCTCCTCACATCAAATTCTTGTATTAACTGTGGGATTTCCTTCTCCTCTCATATTCATTTCATTGTCTCACTCCATCTACTCTTTATCCCCTCATACTCACATTCAAATCTATTCTCCACATCAAATTTTTCCATTAACTCCCTCCAGGTCTTTAGTCTTTCACCTTCTAGAAGCTGTGGCCTGCATCTGATCTTATCCTGTTTAATTCATCATTTCCAGATACAATTTTTTTTTCATTCGTCATCCTTCAACTCTCATCATTATTGCTCCTTCCCTCCACTTTCTACCTTATGCACTTTCCTACTTCTTAACAAATAATTTTCTAACTTCTCTTTTCATTTCCAGTAAGGTTACTATTAGAGCTCTACCTTCTCTCCAAGATTGCTCTTTGATCCAGAACAGTTGCTTACAGTCTACTTTATAATCCATGTCTATGAGTGTTATCCCATTCATGATTATACATGTTTGCAGGTTAGTGTGCTAGTCAGCCACGCCTAGTCCTCCTCTCTCTTTTGGTTCCACTAATTTATCCCAGGCTGCTCTAGGTCTTTCCCCATCCCATACATAATCTCTGCAAATGTATTTGACCTTTAATTTTAAATTCTCCAGTGATATTATCCAAAAATGCTTAACCTGCATATATGAACTATAGCATAATGTACATCTGTACTAGTTGTACCATTTGACCCAAATCTAATTTTAGCATCCCCATCTCTGCAACTGCTTTCTCATCTTCTAAAATATTAATTCATAGGTGTTTGTACAACCTTTTTTCAAAGTATTACTTATCCAAATTCCTAAATACCTAATTTCTTTTTCCCATTTGCTGTCTTCCTGCATTAACTCACGATTAACGCTTTTTGCAATCACAATGCCTTAGTTTTCTCTTTATTTATTTTGTATCTTGACTCTTTCTCAAGCTCATATAATATCCCTCCAGCTGCCTTTTCTTTCCTGTAGTGTGTCATCATTATTAAAATACCATCTTCATATAAAGTATTATTATTTGAGACTTTCCTTTACCTTGTAAAATACACTGAAGGGTGTATAACCTCCATTAGCCTCCCATGATCCCTAGCATCTTTTAAAATCTTTAGTAGAGTTCCCTGCCATGTTTTCCTTTCCATTTTTTTGTAACCCACTCACTGTGGTCTTCTGGTGATGTGCGATCCTACTTAAATCAATATATGTGCAGTGGTTTAAGGCTGGAGAGACCATCCCAGCACTACCAGGCTACAACTCATACCATACATTTCAGCCACAAAACCCGGACCGAAATACAAAAGGCGGGGGAGTATCCATATTCATCAAGGATACCCACACCTCCAGGTTAGTGACACAACACGATGCTTCAGAGATCATCCACGTGCAATTAACAACGGGCAAAACTGCTATTCAAATTATAGCTTGCTACAGATCATCCACCATGTCCAAGGACCCCCACTCCGCATTCCTGGAAACACTGGGAAACATAAAAGTCCTACCAAACACCCTGACATTGGGTGATTTCAATTACCCAAACATTAACTGGGAGAACTACTCAAGTACAAACTCCCTTGCCCAACATTTCCTAGAATTTATAAACTCAAACTCCCTGGATCAAGTCAACACCCCCACCAGAGGTGACAACATGCTGGACCTGGTCATCACCAACATGGGTGACTGGTATTCCACACTGGAGGTCAACCCCTCGCTGGTTAGATGTGACCATAGACTAATCACTCTGAATATCCACATTCTACGACCACCCCCTGTCAAAGAAACCACCGTGAAAAACTTTTCAAAAGCAAACTTCACGTTACTTAAGACCGGGGTGGGAAGTTTCAAACCCCCCCATGCTAAAGGATAATGCTGTCCAAGCTGCAAAATCCTTTACTAATGCACAATATGGGCACCTACAGGAATGCATGGATCATGCTATCCCAAACAAAACCAAGACTCACTCCTCCAAGAAATGAAAACCAGTCTGGTGGACCCCTGCCATAAACAAGCTATACATAGAATTAGGAAACTAGTACAGAAAAGAGTAAAATCCCAAGAAGGGAAGACATCCCTGATCAGTATCAGCAAGAAACTACGTTCCCTCATAAAATCATCCAAGGCTAGCTTCGAAAGAAAAATTGCCATGGACTCCAAAGATAATCACAAGGCGTTCTTTAACTATGTCAAGACTTTAAGTGGCAATTCTCAGATCTGCTCAGAGTTAGTGCAGAATGGCACAAAATACACTGAACTGACCGATATAGCCAACATCTTGGCAGACAGGTTCAGTGCAAACTTCACCCTCCTCTCACCCCCAAAAGGACCCATAATTATACCAGAAGAATGTAGTGCGCCTGAAATCACAGACACCCAGGTTAAAACAGCCCTCTCCAAAGCCAAAAACACAGCATCAATGGGACCGGACAGTGTCCAAGGCTGCGTCCTACATGAGCTCAAAGATGAACTAACCCCTCACCTAAACACACTGTATAAACTCAGCCTCTCCACAGGCTACATGCCCACAGAGTGGCACAGAACAACAGTTATTCTGCTCCACAAAGGTGGAGCCACAACGGACCCCCGGAACTATCGCCCTATAAGCCTAACTAGCTTGATCTGCAAAGCTATAGACTGCATCATCATGGATCTCATTAACAGAGACATTGGAAACCTCCAAGCACTGGACCCTACCCAGTTCGGCTTTGTTAAGGGCAGATCATGCCTCCTAAACCTGGTGGACTTCTTTGAGACAGTTACCAAGGCTAGAGATGAGGGAAAGGTGGTCCACACAGCTTACCTAGACTTCGCAAAGGCCTTCAACACCATTCCCCACTCAGGTATTATAGACAAGCTCACCAGCCTGAACATAAACCCCTATGTCATGAGGTGGGTTGCCAACTGGCTTACAGACAGAACCCACATGGTAATATTTGTGGGAGCTAGGTCTGACTGTAAACCGGTAACAAGTGGCGTTCCCCAGGGCTCAGTCCTAGGACCCCTCCTGTTCGACATATATTTCTCAGAGGTACAGGTAAGCACAGGAGGACCTATGGCTGACCAAGTTTGCAGACGACTGCAAACTAGGGGCTATAATTGACTCTCCGGCTGGCACAGACATCCTCCAAAAGGGTCTCAATGAGACAGATACCTGGTGTCAAAACCATGGCCTCAAGCTAAATACCAAAAAGTGCATAGTCATTCCCTTTGAAAAAAGCAAAGTACTCACAAACTACCACATAGGTGGTAGCCTCCTAAATACGGAAGACTTAATAAGCGATTTGGGAGCCCAAGTAGATAGTAACCTCTTCTTTGATAATCACATTGCCAAAGTGGTTAGAAAATCCTTCTATGTGGCCCACCTAATCACAAAAGGGTTTGCATCCAGATCGAAAGAGGTCATTGGGCCCCTCTATGCACCACTCATCAGACCCATCATAGAGTACAGTGCCCCTTTTGGGATGTACGTTACAAGACACCTGCAACAACTAGAAAGACCACAGAAGTACCTCACCAAGAGGATCACTGGCCTCAAGCAGATGCCCTATGCAGCTCGAATGAAGAAACTCCAGCTGTACTCGGTTGCGTACCACCTACTCAGAGGTGATCTCTGCCTGACATACAAGGCCATGTTCAACCCAGAATTGATGGACATGTTCCACCTAAAGAAAATCATATCCCCTCGAGCCACATGCTCCAGGGATTTAAACCTCACCACAACAATAAATAGGACATTCATAAGGTTAGGAATGCTGCAGTAGCTTAGCTATATTCTTTACTTGTCTTTCGATATTTTTTTCTCTGAATGTTTGAACATTTCTAACTAAGAATACTGTTTATTACATTACGTATTATAGGCAGCAAGCAACAACATGTGAATGCATTTTTGGCCTAGTGGCACTGCTGTAAATATGTGTCTGAATGTCTTGAAAGTTACCACTTTTTGAAGACCTGCATTTGCTATTGTGTGTTGTAGTAGCTTTATATCTAGTGCAAGTGTGATATGAGCAACAGGAATGGTGTGGCATCTCAATTGATTTTACTCTGTTACAAGCTTGCATATTTAATAAGCATTACTTTAGCCTAAGCACTGTTTCTTGCTTTAACTTTTTTATTAGCCTATTTTGTTCCTGCTAACTACACTTCCATATCAGTGATGTTTATCCAAAATTACAGGTCTTAAATGAGCATACTATAAGCCTCAAATGCTTTACTTGGTAATAATATATTTCTTTCTCATCTCTCCTTTCCTTATTCACAGGTAAAAACCCTGCAGTACCTGACCAACATTCAAACTTCTCTTGCCAGCTTACTTCGTTTTGCAAACCTGCACTAAAGCACCTATGTGGCTCGGCTAACCTGTGCAACTAATTTAATGTAAGTTTTTTTTAAACTTCATCTATGAAGTACCTATTGCTCTTAAACAATTCTCTTACACATCACCAAGTCCCTTCTGAGTTCTCGCCCCCATTAGCCTTTTTTAATTCTGCCTCTCTAAACACCTGCAATACATTTTTTCTACTTTGAATATTTAATGGCTAAGTATTTAAGCTGTCCTAATACTGTCAGCAGCTGTGTATCAAGTCATCTCACCTGTCTAGTATTTCTGCGCTGTATTCTACTTAAGTCCCTACAACTATTTCTACATCCAGCTCCAGTTACCCTTTACTGTTTTCGCCCCACAAATTATCTTCTCTCTACTCCCATACAATAATATCTTCTACATGGATTAACTATCATTTACTTACTGATTGTTTTAACTTTCTTTAGGCATCTGTGCGATTCAGGTCCAGGCTGCTCCATTCGCCCTCGCTGTGCTCGGGCTCACTCTGTAGTTCTACCCTACCCCCAATTCCCGCCCACCCCACTTACTCCAGATGTATACTCTAAGCCCAATAATTCCACCTCTTCCACTCCTCCTCTTCAATTCACACCCTGTTTCCTGACTATTTCTTGCTGTCTCATTAGCTTTGATACTGTCTCTCATGAGAAACATCTTACTAAACTATCTTATCTTGGTCTCTCCTATTCTTCACTAAAGTGATTCACAAGTTACCTCACTGTGATGCCCACCACTGCTACCAGTATGTGATGGCCACCAATATGTGTCATCCCTATGCTGGGCAAGTACCAAAGAGCTTGAATCATCGTCACTGACACTGGAGAGGGATGTGCACTTGGAATACAAATGGATAGACTCAGTATTTCCAGATGCAGACCTGTCTGCAAAAAGTATAATTTCCCTTAAGAGCACATAGGGAACACATTCAGCCCAGCATCTGGATGTCTCTTTATCTGTCTCCCTCCAGGTCCCCAGTAAGACTCCCTGCTGGTACAGCTGTAGGTTAGGTCCTCAACCAAGTGTCCAAGCCAAGTCCTTCAGTACCCTCTCTGTAAACCCAATGCTTTGTGTCCCTGCCCCAAGTAGCTGACATACACATGCTTTAAGATTCAGACACTCTTTAATTTTCACACACACACACACACACACACACACACACACACACACACACACACACACACACACACACACACACACACACACACACACACACACACACACACACACACACACACACACACACACACACGGGAAAGGCTGACATAGATTATCCACTCTACTGCCTCTGCCCAGGCTATAAGGTAGCTTGGGCAGAGGAGGTAGAGTGGATAATTTATGCCCAGGCTACCTTATAGCCTGGGCAGAGGCGGTAGAGCAGATAATCTATGCCCAGGCTATAAGGTAGTTCTACTGGCACCAGCCAGATACTCTAAGGCTCTTAACAGGGTATCCAATTATACTGAGTGAAATTAATACTAATACAAATGGTAATGTTGACCAAACAGCAAGACTTTCAGGAGAGTGATGCCACAGCACCACTAAATAAATATAAGTACTTTCAAAGGTTAAGTAGTTCCTAAAAAGACCAGCCATAATAAAAAAAGTTTAAATATATTTAATAATAAATAACAAAAGAACATGAAAATACTGAATATCTATTTACAATAAACACTACAGTTTCAATCACAGGAAATATTAAAAAAAACACAGATGGAAAGATTCACACAGATACAGAAAAACAGTACTTAACTAATTTCACTATATTTTCCTGACTGATCTAAAAAGTTACTGTTTCCTACTTACTTAATAGAGCAAGGCAAGGTGATGTGTGTGAGTGATCTTTCTTGTCAGGTTTCACAAACAGACTGCCCTGAGACTTCTACAGAATGACATCACATCTGGTCTCCTGACTCAGTGGTTCCCACACTACCCCCTTTACTAGAAGCTAAGCCATGATCTTGTGCATATGTGTCACAATATACACCTAGAGCTTTGCTAAGGCATCTGGAGACTGTAAAACAATTCCAGTACTTTCATCCTTCTTGTAGAGACTAACCAGCCATTCCCTGGCACCCCGGTGTAGCAGTCAGTTCACCAGTAAGGAAAATAAGAACAGGATCCCAGACCAGACATTGCATCTCTGGCTGCATTCAGTCTTGTGAGATAAAATCTTTATGACCAAACCAAGTCATTTAATTTCATGCTATTTTTTTTCTTAAGGTAAGCAGAGCTGAGCCCCCTTTCCTTCCAGCTTCCTTTGTTTGCATATATGCATTTCCTCAGTTACAACAGTACAGTCAGATATAAATGTATATTTCTTCTCTGCTGAGCAGGACCCACTGTTAGTGCATTTCTTAACACAAATAACTTTACAAATACATTTTAACACAAGTACCTGTACAAATCAGTTTGATATACAAATGACATATAATTCTTTACAAAATTCCAGGTAGCTATGCTGGCATATGTTACATATCCACTGCCCTATTCCTCCTGGCATAACTGGCACTATCTCATATCATGACAGCAGGTAAAAGTGGGATATAGAAAAAATGGATCAGGCTAAAAAGAAGTACTGGTTGGCTAACAAGAGGCTAAGAGGGGAGATACAGTGGTAAAGAGCAAGGCATCAGAGGCACTCTGTCAGCTTCTGGAAGGTAACTCGGTAGACAGCACAAAAAAACTCTCAGGTTGCAAGGAAAAGACAGAAAGATAAAGAAGACAGTCAGATGCCCTTCACAAGGGATACCAGTGACAACTTGCTCACCTGTTCACAGAACACAAAAAGTCAGATGGAGGGAGTACTTCCAGCAGCTTCTGAATGAAGGAAACCTCACAAAGCTGTACTGCCCCAGACACAGCCTACAATGAAAGAAGAATAGGAACCTACCCTAAAAGAAGAACAGCATTAAGGAAAATTAAGTCAGGGGAAAACAGCAAGCTCAGGGGAGGTTACAGCAGATATGATCAAGATGTTGGTTGAGACAGGGGAGAAATAGCTCCTGAAATTACTTATAGCAGTATGTAGAGAAAGGTGTATGCCAGATGACTGGAGAATAAGCACACTAATGCCAGTGTACAAGAACAAAGGGGACATTCATAACTGTAAGCAGTATAGAGGTATCAAACTCCTGTCACACTGTATGAAAGTTCTGGAGAGGGTGATTGATAAATGGACATGCACAGTTAAAGAAAGTAATATGGGAGATGAGCAGTTCGGATTCAGATCAGGATGCAGCACAAATGAATCATTTATTTGCATTGAGACACACAGTTGAGAAGAAACTAGAGATGAGGAAGGAGTCCATATGGGCATTCCTAGACTTGGAGAACGCATATCACAAGGTCCCAATAAAGCTGATTTAGGCAGTCCAGCAGTGGTTCAAATTTACAGAAGTGTTGGTAGAATTAGTGGAGGCTATGTACAAAGATTTAATGACTCAAGTACGAACAGTGTTTGGTCTCACAGAGAGGTTCCTGGTGGGAGTGGGTGTGCACCAGGGTTCCGCTCTGAGGGCACTGTAGTTGATACTGGTGATGGACTACATCAGCAAACGGGTTGCAGGGGACAGATCAACAAAGTAGCTGTATGCAGACGATGTGGCATTACAGGTAGACAATGAGCAAGAAGTTCAACAAAGGATAGGGAAATGGATTGCAAACCTAAACGCACATGGGATGAAACAGATTTCATATAAAGCAGTTGTAATGGCAGCAAATTGTGGAGTTCAGAAAAAAAAGCTGAGAATTGAGATAGAAGGGAAAATAATGGAAGAGGTTAACAGCTTCAAGTATCTGGAAGGGCTGGCTGAAGAGAAAGGAAGTAGAATGAGGAGATCAAAGCTTGAATCACAGGGGATGCAGCCAATTAGCACAGAGTATTAGGGTAGTATATGAAAGAAGAATTCCAAACAGTCTGAAAAGTAAGGTGTACAAAACTGTGATGTAACCAGTACTACTGTATGGTACAGAAACCTGAGCAGTGAAGGCAGAGCAGTTTTGGAAGTTAGAGATGATGGAGATGGTGTGCCTCAGATGGGTGGTAGGATGCACAATGTAGGACAGATGAAGAAATTACGACATCAGAGGAGAAGCCAAAGTAGCTCTAATTGCAGAGAAGGTTAAAGAGAACAGATTACGGTAGTTTGGCCACATGTGCAGAAAAACAGAAGACAATCTGGTGAATAATATTTGGGGTAGATAGGAAAAAGGCAAGAGGAAATGAGGGTGTCCAGCAAAGACTGCGTGAGAGAAGACCTGTGACTGTCAAAGAAGGTATGAGAGTGGCACTGAATTGAGAGAGATGGCAACAGTTGACAGGACACCATTACCCCTTGTAAAAATGGGCAAAAGGGGCTGATGATGACTGATGATGATGATGTGTGGAGCTTTGCAGGATTGATGATGCTCAGTGGAGCGCCATTCTGAAAGTCCCTTCATGGAAAGTGTTTTTGTAAGGTAATGTGTACAGTTGTGCTAAAAATGCATGGGTAAGTGTGTGTGTGTGTGTGTGTGTGTGTGTGTGTGTGTGTGTGTGCGTGTGTGTGTGTGTGCGTGTGTGTGCGTGTGTGTGTGTGTGTGTGTGTGTGTGTGTGTGTGTGTGTGTGTGTGTGTGTGTGTGTGTGTCTAAAGGACTGTAGACTCATTTAAGTACTTGGGTATTCGGGTAGATTCAGGTATACATTTTTCTGATCATGTCAACCAATTGGTTAATGATAGTTATAGAACTATACATTGTATAAAAAGATTTATAAACACTAGGAAATCAAAAATAATGAAGTCATTGTTTGTTAGTTACGTTAGACCCAAACTTGAGTATGGAATAACAATATGGAAACCCTATAAGAAAACAAGCATGAGTAAACTGGAAAGAGTAAAGCAGAAATATACCAAGGGCATTCATGGATTGAAATTTTAAGTTATTATGAAAGACTAAAATATCTGAACTTGTAAAGTGTCTCTTACAGATATCTAAGAGGAGACCTTATTCAGGTATATAGGGCATTTAGAGACAACTACCTCTGGGAATGTTTGGGGTTATCAAAAAGTACTAGAAAATCATCAGACAACCTATGTAGAAGATTCTATAGGAATGAGAAGTGTACTAATTGGTTCTCTGACAGAGTAGCCAATGTGTGGAACAGACTACCAAATTACATTAAAGCAAGTACTAGTTTAGATATTTTTAAGAACAGCCTAGACACTTATTATGGGAACAAGTGTTTTGGTATATTGGCAAGCTAAATATTTGTATGTAATATATATATATATATATATATATATATATATATATATATATATATATATATATATGTAAAGGACAGACAGAGAGAAAGAAAGTAGAATGTTAAATAGGAATTACAACAATCAAGCTGCCTGAAGACCAGGAAGTCATAACTTTGACAGATGAACATATGAATCCATGACCAAAGACTTTTGCATCCCAGCAAAGATAACAGACCAAAGCTTTAAAAAAGAGAGGGATAACTGATCAAAGGGAATTGGTACCACTGAGTAATGAGTACACTGATGCTGCAGTATTCCCCAAAACAGACCCCAAAAAGCCTAAGCATGTGACTGTGCTCACTCTTTTGTATGACACAAATGCTTTCCTGGGTGCATAAGATGATGGTCTGAGAGGTTAAATCAACAAAGAGGCAGAGATTACATTTTTGATTATCAGCAGTGAAAACTAACAATGAGTATGAGAAAGTATTAATATTTGTAAATAATTGCTGACAGGCAAAAGTGTCAGGCTGTATGGCTTATACCAGAGTATAAATTTGTACTAAACACATATGAAAAATAACAGGCGTTAACAGGCTGGTTCATAGAAAATAATGCCAACCCCATTTACATGTTAAGTGTTTCAAAAACATGTAAACACAGAGAAGGACTGCTTGTGCTAACACTGTTTTCTTTAACCTTGATAAAAATGTAAAGGGGGGCAATGAACAGCATATGCTAATTTATGCATGTGCTGAAGGGTATGCTCATAATGGCATAAAAGCTAAAGCTACTATAAGTAAAACATACACTGAAAATTGTGGTGTATGTAGTTTGGCAGATAATATATGAAACAGGCTGAAACAGATTTCCGCATCATGAAATAAAAAGACATTTATGTGGTAACACTTTTCATGCCATAAACTAAAAGACAACAGCAGTCTCATTTAAAAAAGTGCCATTGAATTAACAAATGTATTTGCAGTAATAGACTGATAAGCTTTATTTTATCAGCTAGGATTAAAACTTGTTATTAGATGACTATTGCAGATGCCATTTAAAATTGCTCTCACTCCTTTTCGAGGATCACTCAGTTTTATCAACGGAATGCTAGGAGCCAATCACAGTTTATACTCAGGCGAGCTCTCAGTCAGCATCAAGTATTCATGACACTGGACCTCTTTTCATGCTACAGGGCCTGATCATGGCCATTGGTGGATAAGGCATTAAGGAACAAAATGGATGGTCCTTGCAGTCATTCTCAGAAGCTGAATCCAGTGATACAGCCGATTGCATGGCTTGAAGATCAGACTGGGGACATGGAGGTGAATGTGTGAAGTTAAAAATGTTACAATTGTAAGTCTGGAGAAATAAATACACAGCAGAGATGGTAGCAGTACAATTTGTAAGTATTAGAGTATTACAATTGTATGCCTGTGGGTCTGTGAGCGGTTGATAGAGAAAGAGAAACAGAAAATTTTGTACAAAACATATGGCATTGTACAAGGTTGATCAAATATTAACAAATGTTATACAGAAGCAATGAGCCAGTGTGCAGCTAAGCGATGCAAGCATTAAAAAAACTGCCAAGTACCATGCTCTTCAGAGCTAACAATTAGACAAATCTGCTAAAATAGAAGTACCTGTATCTTAATGTGGCAGCAATAAAGTGAGGTCATGAATCTGACAAACCGCAGGGCTTTATCCTAAGTTTGTACCATGTTACACAATCTGAAAAGGATTTTCACATTCTGTTACTGTTTATTGTGTGTTAACAATCCAGTGTTTCTTTGGCTGACATTCTGTTTTCTTTCTTTTTTTTTTTGCAGACCAGGAAAGTTAACAGTATTCAAAAACAGTGAATGACTTAATGAAACCTGAAGTGAAAAGTATAAAAAAAAAAAAAAAAAAAAAGTGGAACACAAAAAGTCTTGTAGTGGGTGATAGAAATGCTGGAAAGAAGTTCAGTGTAAAAGTTATAATGCGAAGTGACACACATGAATACCCAGTTACTTTTGTGGCTTAAAAGAAACAAATTATCAAAGAAAAAATGTGTGTGTGTGTGTGTGTGTGTGTGTGTGTGTGTGCGTGTGTGTGTGTGTGTGTGTGTGTGTGTGTGTGTGTGTGTGTGTGTGTGTGTGTGTCGTTATTAAGGGAAGGTGGATATTTATGGGAAAAGGATGGGAGGCTACAGAATTTATTTGCTTTTAGGGACATAAGAGCAGGCAGATAACACTAACTTTCTTGGCCAGGAGTCCAGGAATCCAATACTTATTAAACGTATTTCATTCTGAGGAACTGGGCTTCATTTGGATTCAAAATGAAAGCCATTTTCACACATAAGCATTAACATTTTAGGTAAAGAGCTAAGCTAAACAGTATTAAATAATTCTATTCCATTAACAAATGATGTTAGTAAGTATTTAGCACCACATTCTAACTGTTCTGACAGCCTCCTCATTGCTTTTCCAAGAGGTGTTTGTTCAACATTTTGAAAGGTACTGGCCCTATTTCAGGAGACTGAATTTAGAGAAACGTGAACAGAACCTCTGTTGCTGGTAACTTGTTGTTGGTTAACTAATTATGGATTGCATGAGGCATTATTCCTATATAGTATCATAGCCCATGAAAAGCTCAGCTAGGATTCACCCTGATGTGATTTAAAATTAAGGGATTATATGAACAGCATAGTGACTAGCATTACATCTCACAGTAAGAGGTACTGTGGTTTGGTTTATGGCTCAGGTGCTTTCTATGTGGAGACTATGTGTTCTCCCTGTGGTCATGCATAGTTTTATTGAAATGCATTCCTCTCATTTTACATTTTTACTTAGCTTACAAAAACATAGGTATAACCACAAGTAAATACCTGCTATACATTTCAGATTACTCTTTGGATGCATACATGCATCATTTATGTGTGGTTGGCACCAATTCCTTCAACCCCAAATAGTTATTATACTTTTAGCATTACTTATGTCAATTTTCTAGAAGTCTCTATTGCAGGATTGATATCTTAGCAGTGTATGCTGCTGATAAATTTATTTTTCGTACTAGTTTAAAAAAAAAAAACATTTTCATTTTACCTTCTGAAGGAAATTCCAGGCTCTCTGGACAGACTCTCTCTGGCATCACATGGTTTGTAACAGTGGCCTGCTTATGTCATTTGAGGTTATCTTCCAATGGGGTTCCTGTGACAAGAGTGGCTTTGTTAGTCATTGGTGGTGATTGATTTCAGTCATTCTTCCTTCTGTAATCAAAGGTCTCCCATCCATCTTAAAAAGTAATGCTGTTTGTTAATTAACATCTGACATTTAATGTGAACAATGGTCTGGTCTGGTCTGGCCTGACATCTCTCCTGAGGTATGATTCTGGCAGGTCATCTTTCAATGAAAATGGCTATGGTCATTATGGTCATTAATCTTTACATTACTGGCCTAGTCATACACAGGTCTTGGGGTTGGGGGTTTGGGGGTTGCCACTAATGAACAGTTGGGAGTGATAATCATGAACAAAGGGGTTGTTGACATTGATGATGATAATAACATTGTAGGAGGATCTATAGTATAATATCACTGGGAGACGATGATGATGATAACATTGTAGGAGGATCTATAGTATAATATCACTGGGAGACGAAGATGATGATAACATTGTAGGAGGATTTATAGTATAATATCACTGGGAGACAATGATGATGATAATAACATTGTAGGAAGATCTATAGTATAATATCACTGGGAGACGATGATGATGATAATAACATTGTAGGAAGATCTATAGTATAATATCACTGGGAGACGATGATGATGGTAACATTGTAGGAGGATCTATACTATAATATCACTGGGAGACAATGATGATGATAACATTGTAGGAGGATATATAGTATAATATCACTGGGAGATGATGATGATAATAACATTGTAGAAGGATCTATAGTATAATATCACTGGGAGACAATGATGATAATAACATTGTAGAAGGCTCTATAGTATAATATCACTGGGAGACGATGATAATAACATTGTAGAAGGCTCTATAGTATAGTATCACTGGGAGACGATGATGATGATAACATTATAGGAGGAACTATACTATAATATCACTAGGAAACGATGATGATAATAACATTGTAGGAGGATCTATAGTATAATATCACTGGAAGATGATGATGATAACATTGTAGGAGAATCTATAGTATAATATCACTGGGAGATGAGGATAATGAAAACAACATTGCAGAAGGATCTATACCATAACATCACTGGGAGATGATGATGATGATAATAGCATTGTAGGAGGATCTATAGTATAATATCACTGGGAGACACTGACGATAACATTGTAGGAGGATCTATAGTATAATATCACTGGGAGACGACAATGATGATGATAATAACATTGTAGGAGGATCTATAGTATAATATCACTGGGAGATAACGATTATGATAATAACATTGTAGGAGAATCTATAGTATAAAATCACTGGCAGACGATGATGACATTGTAGGAGGATCTATAGTATAATATCAATGGGAGATGATGATGATGATAACATTGTAGGAGGAGCTGTAGTATAATATCACTTGGAGACGATGATAATAATAACATTGTAGGAAAATCTATAGCATAATATCACTGGGAGACGATGATGATGATAATAACATTGTAGGAGGAGCTATAGTATAATATCACAGGGAGACGATGATGATAATAACATTATAGGAGGATCTATAGTGTAATATCACTGGGAGATGATGATGATAATATTGTAGGAGGATCTATAGTATAATATCACTGGGAGACGATGATGATAATAACATTGTAGGAGGAGCTATAGTATAATATCACTTGGAGACGATGATAATAATAACAATGTAGGAAAATCAATAGCATAATATCACTGGGAGACGATGATGATGATAATAACATTGTAGGAGGAGCTATAGTATAATATCACAGGGAGACGATGATGATAATAACATTGTAGGAGGATCTATAGTGTAATATCACTGGGAGACGATGATGATAACATTGTAGGAGGATCTATAGTGTAATATCACTGGGAGACGATGATGATAACATTGTAGGAGGATCTATAGTGTAATATCACTGGGAGACGATGATGATAACATTGTAGGAGGATCTATAGTATAATATCACTGGGAGATGATGATGATGAAAACAACATTGCAGGAGGATCTATACCATAATATCATTGGGAGATGATGATGATGATAATAGCATTGTAGGAGGATCTATAGTATAATATCACTGGGAGACAATGATGATGATAACATTATAGGAGGAGCTATAGTATAATATCACTTGGAGACGATGATAATAATAATATTGTAGGAAAATCTATAGCATAATATCACTGGGAGACGATGATGATGATAATAACATTGTAGAAGGAGCTATAGTATAATATCCCAGGGAGATGATGATGATAACATTGTAGGAGGATCTATAGTATATTATCACTGGGAGACGATGACGATAATAACATTGTAGGAGGAGCTATAGTATAATATCACAGGGAGACGATGATGATAACATTGTAGGAGGATCTATAGTGTAATATCACTGGGAGACGATGATGATAACATTGTAGGAGGATCTATAGTATAATATCACTGGGAGACGATGATGATAATAACATTGTAGGAGGAGCTATAGTATAATATCACTTGGAGACGATGATAATAATAACATTGTAGGAAAATCTATAGCATAATATCACTGGGAGACGATGATGATAATAACATTGTAGGAAAATCTATAGCATAATATCACTGGGAGACGATGATGATAATAACATTGTAGGAGGAGCTATAGTATAATATCACAGGGAGACGATGATAATAACATTGTAGGAGGATCTATAGTGTAATATCACTGGGAGACGATGATGATAACATTGTTGGAGGATCTATAGTGTAATATCACTGGGAGACGATGATGATAACATTGTAGGAGGATCTATAGTGTAATATCACTGGGAGACGATGATGATAACATTGTAGGAGGATCTATAGTATAATATCACTGGGAGATGATGATGATGAAAACAACATTGCAGGAGGATCTATACCATAATATCATTGGGAGATGATGATGATGATAATAGCATTGTAGGAGGATCTATAGTATAATATCACTGGGAGATACTGACGATAACATTGTAGGAGGATCTATAGTATAATATCACTGGGAGACGATGATGATGATAACATTATAGGAGGAGCTATAGTATAATATCTCTTGGAGACGATGATAATAATAACATTGTAGGAAAATCTATAGCATAATATCACTGGGAGACGATGATGATGATAATAACATTGTAGGAGGAGCTATTGTATAATATCACAGGGAGACGATGATGATAACATTGTAGGAGGATCTATAGTGTAATATCACTGGGAGATGATGATGATACTAACATTGTAGGAGGATCTATAGTATAATATCACTGGGAAACGATGATGATAATAACATTGTAGGAGGAGCTATAGCATAATATCACTGGGAGAAGATGATGATAATATTGTAGGAGGATCTATAGTATAATATCCCAGGGAGATGATGATAATAACATTGTAGGAGGATCTATAGTATATTATCACTGGGAGATGATGACGATAATAACATTGTAGGAGGAGCTATAGTATAATATCACTGGGAGATGATAACATTGTAGGAGGATCTATGGTATAATATCACTGGGAGACGATGATGATGATAATAACATTGTAGGAGGATCTATAGTATATTATCACTGGGAGATGATGACGATAATAACATTGTAGGAGGATCTATAGTATAATATCACTGGGAGATGATAACATTGTAGGAGGATCTATGGTATAATATCACTGGGAGACGATGATGATAATAACATTGTAGGACGATCTATAGTATAATATCACTGGGAGGCAATGATAATGATGATAACATTGTAGGAGGATCTATAGTATAATATCACTGGGAGGCGATGATAATGATGATAACATTGTAGGAGGATCTATAGTATAATATCACTGGGAGACGATGATGATGATAATAACATTGTAGGAGGATCAATAGTATAATATCACTGGGAGACGACGTTGATGATAATAACATTGTAGGAGGATCTATAGTATAATATCACTAGGAGACGATGATGATGATAACATTGTAGGAGGATCTATAGTATAATATCACTGGGAGATGATGATGATAACATTGTAGGAGGATTTGTAGTAAAATATCAGTGAGAGACGATGATGATAATAACATCGTAGGAGGATCTATAGTATAATATCACTGGGAGACAATGATGATGATAATAACATTGTAGGAGGATCTATAGTATAATATCACTGGGAGACGATGATGATGATAATAAAATTGTAGGAGGATCTATAATATAATATCACTGGGAGACACTGACAATAACATTGTAGGAGGATCTATAGTATAATATCACTGGGAGACGACAATAATGATGATAACATTGTAGGAGGATCTATAGTATATCACTGGGAGATAACGATTATGATAATAGCATTGTAGGATAATCACTGGAAGACGATGATGATAATAACATTGTAGGAGAATCTATAGCATAATATCACTGGGAGATGATGATGATAATATTGTAGGAGGATCTATAGTATAATATCACTGGGAGATGATGATGATGATAATAACATTGTAGGAGGAGCTATAGTATAATATCACTGGGAGGCAATGATAATGATGATAACATTGTAGGAGGATCTATAGTATAATATCACTGGGAGACGATTATGATGATAATAGCATTGTAGGAGGATCTATAGTATAATATCACTGGGAGACGATGATGATGATAATAATATTGTAGGAGGATCTATAGTATAATATCACTGGGAGACAATGATGATGATAACATTATGGGAGGATCTATAGTATAATATCACTGGGAGACGATGATGATGATAATAACATTGTAGGAGGATCTATAGTATAATATCAGTGAGAGACGATGATGATAACATTGTAGGAAGATCTATAGCATAATATCACTGGGAGACAATGATGATGATAATAACGTTGTAGGAGGATCTATAGTATAATATCACTGGGAGACGATGATGATGATAATAACATTGTAGGAGAATCTATAGTATAATATCACTGGGAGACAATGATAACATTGTAGGAGAATCTATAGTATAATATCACTGGGAGATGATGATAATATTGTAGGAGGATCTATAGTATAATATCACTGGGAGACGATGATGATGATAACATTGTCGGAGGATCTATAGTATAATATCACTGGGAGATGATGATGATGATAATAACATTCTAGGAGAATCTATAGCATAATATCACTGGGAGATGATGATAATATTATAGGAGAACCTATAGTATAATATCACTGGGAGACGATGATGATGATAAAAACAATGTAGGAGGATCTATAGTATAATATCACTGGGAGATGATGATGATGATAATAACATTGTAGGAGGATCTATAGTATAATATCATTGGGAGATGATGGTGATGATAATAACACTGTAGGAGAATCTATAGTATAGTATCACTGGGAGATGATGATGATGATAACATTGTAGGAGGAGCTATAGTATAATATCACTGGAAGACGATGATGATAATATTGTAGGAGGATCTACAGTATAATATCAGTGGGAGACGATGATGATGATAATATCATTGTAGGAGGAGCTATAGTATAATATCACTGGAAGACGATGATGATAATAACATTGTAGGAGGATCTATAGTATAATATCACTGGGAGACGATGATGATGATAACATTGTACGAGGATCTATACTATAATATCACTGGGAGACGATGATGATGATAATAACATTGTAGGAGGCTCTATAGTATAATATCAGTGAGAGACGATGATGATGATAATAACATTGTAGGAGGATCTATGGTATAATATCACTGGGAGATGATGATGATGATAACATTGTAGGAGGATCTATAGTATAATATCACTGGGAGGCGACGATGATGATGATAACATTGTAGGAGGATCTATAGTATAATATCATTGAGAGGCGATGATGATAATAAAATTGTTGGAGGATCTATAATATAATATCACTGGGAGACGATGATGATGATAATATTGTAGGAGGATCTATATTATAATATCACTAGGAGATGATGATGATGATAATAACATTGTAGGAGGATCTATAGTATAATATCACTGGTAGGCGATGATAATGATGATAACATTGTAGGGGATCTATAGTATAATATCACTGGGGACGATGATGATGATAATAACATTGTAGGAGGATCTGTAGTATAATATCACTGGGAGACGATGATGATGATAATAACATTGTAGGAGGAGCTTTAGTATAATATCACTGGGAGAAGATGATGATGATAATAACATTGAAGGAGAATCTATAGCATAATACCACTGGGAGAGATGATGATGATAATAACATTGTAGGAGGATCTATAGTATAATATCACTGGGAGACGATGATGATGATGATAACATTGTAGGATATCTGTAGTATAACATCACTGGGAGATGACGATGATGATGATAACATTGTAGGAGGATCTATAGTATAATATCACTGAGAGATGACGATAATGATGTTAGCGTTGTAGGAGGATCTATAGTATAATATCACTAGGAGATGATGATAATAACATTGTAGGAGGATCTGTAGTGTAATATCACTGGAAGATGATGATGATAACATTGTAGGCGGATCTATAGTATAATATATCTGGGAGACGATGATGATAATAACATTGTAGGAGGATCTATAGTATAATATCACTGGGAGAAGATGATGATGATAATAACATTGTAGGAGGATCTATAGTATAATATCACTGGGAGACGATGATGATGATAACCTTGTAGGAGGATCAATAGTATAATATCACTGGGAGACAATGATGATGATAACATTATAGGAGGATCTATAGTATAATATCACTGAGAGACAATTATGATGATAATAACATTGTAGGAAAATCTATAGTATAATATCACTGGGAGACGATGATGATGATGATAATAACATTGTAGGAGGATCTATAGTATAATATAACTGGAAGACGATAATAACATTGTAGGAGGATCTATAGTATAATATCACTGGGTGACGGTGATGATGATAACATTGTAGAAGGATCTATAATATAATATCACTGGGAGACGATGATGATAATAACATTGGAGGATCCGTATGATAATATCACTGGGAGACGATGATGATGATGATAACATTGGAGGATCTATAGTATAATATCACTGAGAGACGATGATGAACATGACATTGTTGGAAGATCTATAGCATAATATCACTGGGAGGCATTTCAGTGTGGAATGATGAAATCATTAAATTGACAACTTGAGTTGAACATAAACAGGCTGTGAAATATTTTGCAGATGAACAATCCCCCCCACACACATTCTCCACCGCTGCATCACAAACTGTACCATCCCCAAGATGCTGCAGTCCTGGGGGAGTAAGGAAAAAAACTTCTTTATCCCACATTTCTACAATCTTGCTTATTTCAGTGGCAAAGTTTCAATTAAAACAGGAGATGATTAAAATGGTTGGATATTCCCATTTTTTATGTTACTCAGCATGATCATACCAAGGTATTCCTTGCAGAGTCTCTGTGAACAACTGTCCATAGGCAGTAGTATTCTCAGAGTTTGGAGGGGCTTGAAATTTTAACATATTATTACTTAATACTAGGAATTTTGCCTTAGAATAATTTGTAAAAGTTCCTGGCTTAGCTGGGGTCCTTGGTTTTATTTTATTTCAAAGGAGACAGCTTTATTTTCCGATCTGACCAGTGAGGACATTACATGGGGGAGAGGAATGCAATGTTTTCCCATATTTGTTAAGACCAGGGCAAGAATGTTAGCACCCACACTGGGCATATGGATTAGTTGGTCCAGGTTGTTTGTGTCTACATAGTCCACAGATTTCTAGCCCTGCATGTTCTGGGGTTGTGGGTGATTCCCAGTCAAATCATATTTATAAACAATCATATAACACAGAAAAAAAAATTAAACCCATCAGCAAATTAAAAAAGACAATTCATTTAGTAAAGTGTTCTATTCCACATCTACATTTAACTCTTTAGGTTCCATTGTCTGAAATGTGACAATAAAATAGCTTCTTTGTCTTGCATTAGTTGTTTAAGGCTCTTACCACCCGTAATATTCACATTAAATTGTTGCAACGCACTTTGGTAGCAAAAGAGTCAGAATGACCAAAGCAGTTGCCTAGAGTCCACTGGTTGGGGGGCTGCAACAACATTTAATTAAACAAAAACATTTACATTTATTTTTTTAAGTACACACTCTGTGTCTATGGTCTGTACACGAATATTTAGTATTCAGTATCTTCAGTCACTATCTTTCTTTTTAGAGCAGAGCCTATGGTCACTATGTCTGACTTCAATACTGCAGGAGCTCAGCCACAAGGCCCTAGTCCTGCAAGTTTACTGAGAATGTTGTCATGGTATAATAGCCTGTGGTCACTACATTTGACCTGGATAATACTGGAGCTCTGCCGCAAGGTCCTCCTCCTACAGGTATACATAGAATTTTGTCATTGTATAATGTAAGCACATTTATCATGAATGACCTTTCTGTGTTTTAACTTAATCAGTTAAATACATGCCTGCTCTGTAATTGAAAGTCTCTGTGAAATAGTTCATGCACTCAAAGAACCTCTTACTAAGTTGGCCACTGTCCCCATTTTCTTGCCCAGTATACTCTACTGCATATGAAAGTTATTTAGCCTCAAGAAATGTAAGAAAAAATGTTTTAATTTGGCATCTCTTTGTTAATTGTATTGTACTAGATATAAACTGATTTCACTCAGTTTAATTTGACCTGAGGGTAGTAAGCTTATTAGACTTAGGCTTGCTATACACACCTTCACTTTGCTCCCCTACTGTATCCCAGTCCCAACCCAGTCACACCATCATACCTAAATATTTTTCTTCTTACATACATATTTCACTTGTGACTGTTATTTCAAAACCCTCCCCAGTTACCTTACTGCTTCTGTACAAACACTTCTGTTTCTTGTTTCCTTCTTCCCTATCTCCATTTAATTTTTAGCCCCATTCCCAACAATTTTTCTCCTTCCCATACTGCTTTGCACTACATGCATTCATAATCACTATCCTCCCTAATAGTACCTATCCATTCCACATTATATATTTTACTTTTCCCAAACAAACCCTCATTTCTTCTTATTTTGACTACATCATTATACTGTAGCCTTTCATATTCCTCTAGTCCTTACTTTCTGCAGAAGATACCAGGACAACCTACCTCACTTCTTTTATAGAAAATACTTGTCTGCTTACCTATCCTCTTCCAGGTTAGAGAATCCACCATCACTGAATCTCCTACTGCTCTGCAACTTTATTTCCTTATTCATTGCTCTCTCCCCACTACCTGACATCTGTAAAATGCAAACACCTGTCCTTAATTATGTGACTGTTCAGCTTGTCCTCTATTCTTCTCTTACTGAGCCATCTGTCATCCTGCCATGACTCAATAATATCTCCCAACATCTCTCCAACTCTGTCCCAGTGACCTAGCCATACTTCCTCTTTACATTCTTCACACATTTGCACAAAATCTATTTAATATTGCCCCTCATATTTATTCTAAATATAGACCGAGTAACTGCACTTTAGCTCAAACCAAAAACAAAATTAAGTGCACAAATCATCTTCAAAAACAAGTATGCATAATTCCCCAGTATACTAAACTCCTTCTAGGAGGAGATGTACACCCTAATCCTGACCCCATCTATCACAGTGAAAAGAAAGATAAGTCTCTTACATACACTTTTATAACCCAGTAGCCACCATTCCCCAACCCTGGTGATCTAACATTTGCTGCACTAATTGTTCGAAGCATAATTAATAAAACTGCAGATCTACATGTCTGGATTACCCAGCATAAGCCTGATGCTCTTCCTGCAACTGAAATTTGTCTTAAACCCAGCATAAATGATTCTGAAGTTATACCTCCTGACTATAATATCATCCATAGTTACTATATAAAGAGAAAAGATAGTGGTATTGATTTAGTATTTCCCAGTACCTACCACATTTCCCCAAACAGCAAATCAACACCAACATTCAGCTCAGCACAGCTTCTTATTACTCTCCTCAAAATAAACAATTATAAACAAATATAAACAATTATAAACAAATATAAACAATTATAAACAAATATATATTACTGTCCTTTACATCCCTCCTGTGACAACACAGCTAAACACAGCTATACTGGGAGATATCCTACACTGGTATGTATTACACTCCTTTACATCCCTCCTGGTGACAACACAGCTATACTGGGAGATATCCCACACTGGTATGTATTACTGTCCTTTACATCCCTCCTGTGACAACACAGCTATACTGGGTGATATCCTACAATGGTATGTATTACTGTCCTTTACATCCCTCCTGTGACAACACAGCTATACTGGGAGATATCCTACACTGGTATGTATTACTGTCCTTTACATCCCTCCTGTGACAACACAGCTATACTGGGAGATATCCCACACTGGTATGTATTACTGTCCTTTACATCCCTCCTGTGACAACACAGCTGCACTGGGAGATATCCTACACTGGTATGTATTACTGTCCTTTACATCCCTCCTGTGACAACACAGCTATACTGGGAGATATCCTACACTGGTATGTATTACTGTCCTTTACATCCCTCCTGGTGACAACACAGCTATACTGGGAGATATCCTACACTGGTATGTATTACTGTCCTTTACATCCCTCCTGGTGACAACACAGCTATACTGGGAGATATCCTACACTGGTATGTATTACTGTCCTTTACATCCCTCCTGGGGACAACACAGCTATACTGGGAGATATCCTACACTGGTATGTATTACTGTCCTTTACATCCCTCCTGGTGACAACACAGCTATACTGGGAGATATCCTACACTGGTATGTATTACTGTCCTTTACATCCCTCCTGGTGACAACACAGCTATACTGGGAGATATCCTACACTGGTATGTATTACTGTCCTTTACATCCCTCCTGGTGACAACACAGCTATACTGGGAGATATCCTACACTGGTATGTATTACTGTCCTTTACATCCCTCCTGGTGACAACACAGCTATACTGGGAGATATCCTACACTGGTATGTATTACTGTCCTTTACATCCCTCCTGGTGACAACACAGCTATACTGGGAGATATCCTACACTGGTATGTATTACTGTCCTTTACATCCCTCCTGGTGACAACACAGCTATACTGGGAGATATCCTACACTGGTATGTATTACTGTCCTTTACATCCCTCCTGTGACAACACAGCTATACTGGGAGATATCCTACACTGGTATGTATTACTGTCCTTACATCCCTCCTGTGACAACACAGCTATACTGGGAGATATCCTACACTGGTATGTATTACTGTCCTTTACATCCCTCCTGTGACAACACAGCTATACTGGGAGATATCCTACACTGGTATGTATTACTGTCCTTTACATCCCTCCTGTGACAACACAGCTATACTGGGAGATATCCTACACTGGTATGTATTACTGTCCTTTACATCCCTCCTATGACAACACAGCTGTACTGGGAGATATCCTACACTGGTATGTATTACTGTCCTTTACATCCCTCCTGTGACAATACAGCTGTACTGGGAGATATCCTACACTGGTATGTATTACTGTCCTTTACATCCCTCCTGGTGACAACACAGCTATACTGGAAGATATCCTACACTGGTATGTATTACTGTCCTTTACATCCCTCCTGTGACAACACAGCTATACTGGGAGATATCCTACACTGGTATGTATTACTGTCCTTTACATCCCTCCTGTGACAACACAGCTATACTGGGAGATATCCTACACTGGTATGTATTACTGTCCTTTACATCCCTCCTGTGACAACACAGCTATACTGGGAGATATCCTACACTGGTATGTATTACTGTCCTTTACATCCCTCCTGGTGACAACACAGCTGTACTGGGAGATATCCTACACTGGTATGTATTACTGTCCTTTACATCCCTCCTGGTGACAACACAGCTGTACTGGGAGATATCCTACACTGGTATGTATTACTGTCCTTTACATCCCTCCTGGTGACAATACAGCTATACTGGGAGATATCCTACACTGGTATGTATTACTGTCCTTTACATCCCTCCTGTGACAATACAGCTGTACTGGGAGATATCCTGCACTGGTATGTATTACTGTCCTTTACATCCCTCCTGTGACAACACAGCTGTACTGGGAGATATCCTACACTGGTATGTATTACTGTCCTTTACATCCCTCCTGTGACAATACAGCTGTACTGGGAGATATCCTGCACTGGTATGTATTACTGTCCTTTACATCCCTCCAGTGACAATACAGCTGTACTGGGAGATATCCTGCACTGGTATGTATTACTGTCCTTTACATCCCTCCTGTGACAACACAGCTGTACTGGGAGATATCCTACACTGGTATGTATTACTGTCCTTTACATCCCTCCTGTGACAACACAGCTGTACTGGGAGATATCCTACACTGGTATGTATTACTGTCCTTTACATCCCTCCTGGTGATAACACAGCTAAACACAGCTATACTGGGAGATATCCTACATTGGTATGTATTACTGTCCTTTACATCCCTCCTGTAACAACACAGCTATACTGGGAGATATCCTACACTAGTATGTATTACTGTCCTTTACATCCCTCCTGTGACAACACAGTTATACTGGGAGATATCCTACACTGGTATATATTACTGTCCTTTACATCCCTCCTGTGACAACACAGCTATACTGGGAGATATCCCACACTGGTATGTATTACTGTCCTTCACATCCCTCCTGTGACAACACAGCTATACTGGGAGACATCCCACACTGGTATGTATTACTGTCCTTTACATCCCTCCTGGTGGCAACACAGCTGTACTGGGAGATATCCTACACTGGTATGTATCACTGTCCTTTGCATCCCTCCTGTGACAATACAGCTGTACTGGGAGATATCCTGCACTGGTATGTATTACTGTCCTTTACATCCCTCCTGTGACAATACAGCTGTACTGGGAGATATCCTGCACTGGTATGTATTACTGTCCTTTACATCCCTCCTGTGACAACACACCTGTACTGGGAGATATCCTACACTGGTATGTATTACTGTCCTTTACATCCCTCCTGTGACAACACAGCTGTACTGGGAGATATCCTGCACTGGTATGTATTACTGTCCTTTACATCCCTCCTGTGACAACACAGCTGTACTGGGAGATATCCTACACTGGTATATATTACTGTCCTTTACATGCCTTCTGGTGACAACACAGCTGTACTGGGAGATATCCTGCACTGGTATGTATTACTGTCCTTTACATCCCTCCTGTGACAACACAGCTATACTGGGAGATATCCTACACTGGTATGTATTACTGTCCTTTACATCCCTCCTGTGACAACACAGCTGTACTGGGAGATATCCTACACTGGTATGTATTACTGTCCTTTACATCCCTCCTGGTGATAACACAGCTAAACACAGCTATACTGGGAGATATCCTACATTGGTATGTATTACTGTCCTTTACATCCCTCCTGTAACAACACAGCTATACTGGGAGATATCCTACACTGGTATGTATTACTGTCCTTTACATCCCTCCTGTGACAACACAGCTATACTGGGAGATATCCTACACTGGTATATATTACTGTCCTTTACATCCCTCCTGTGACAACACAGCTATACTGGGAGATATCCTACACTGGTATGTATTACTGTCCTTTACATCCCTCCTGGTGACAACACAGCTGTACTGGGAGATTTCCCACACTGGTATGTATTACTGTCCTTTACATCCCTCCTGGTGACAACACAGCTGTACTGGGAGATATCCTACACTGGTATGTATTACTGTCCTTTACATCCCTCCTGTGACAACACAGCTATACTGGGAGATATCCTACACTGGTATATATTACTGTCCTTTACTTCCCTCCTGTGACAACACAGCTATACTGGGAGATATCCTACACTGGTATATATTACTGTCCTTTACATCCCTCCTGTGACAACACAGCTATACTGGGAGATATCCCACACTGGTATGTATTACTGTCCTTTACATCCCTCATGTGACAACACAGCTATACTGGGAGATATCCCACACTGGTATGTATTACTGTCCTTTACATCCCTCCTGGTGACAACACAGCTAAACACAGCTATACTGGGAGATATCCTACACTGGTATGTATCACTGTCCTTTACATCCCTCCTGTGACAACACAGCTATACTTGGAGATATCCTACACTGGTATGTATTACTGTCCTTTACATCCCTCCTGTGACAATACAGCTATACTGGGAGATATCCTACACTGGTATATATTACTGTCCTTTACATCCCTCCTGGTGACAACACAGCTATACTGGGAGATATCCTACACTGGTATGTATTACTGTCCTTTACATCTCTCCTGGTGACAACACAGCTATACTGGGAGATATCCTACACTGGTATGTATTACTGTCCTTTACATCCCTCCTGTGACAACACAGCTATACTGGGAGATATCCTACACTGGTATGTATTACTGTCCTTTACATCCCTCCTGGTAACAACACAGCTATACTGGGATATATCCTACACTGGTATGTATTACTGTCCTTTACATACCTCCTGGTGACAACACAGCTATACTGGGAGATATCCTACACTGGTATGTATTACTGTCCTTTACATCCCTCCTGTGACAATACAGCTATACTGGGAGATATCCTACACTGGTATATATTACTGTCCTTTACATCCCTCCTGGTGACAACACAGCTATACTGGGAGATATCCTACACTGGTATGTATTACTGTCCTTTACATCCCTCCTGGTGACAACACAGCTATACTGGGAGATATCTTACACTGGTATATATTACTGTCCTTTACATCCCTCCTGTGACAACACAGCTATACTGGGAGATATCCTACACTGGTATGTATCACTGTCCTTTACATCCATCCTGGTGACAACACAGCTATACTGGGAGATATCCTACACTGGTATGTATTACTGTCCTTTACATCCCTCCTGGTAACAACACAGCTATACTGCGAGATATCCTATATTGGTATGTATTACTGTCCTTTACATCCCTCCTGTGACAACACAGCTAAACACAGGTATACTGGAAGATATCCTGCACTATCCATAACATTTCACAAGAAAAAATAGTACTAGGTGATGTGAATGTTAATTGGTTGGACATTAACTCACCTACATCTAGCATGAATATATATGGTTTCACACAACTAATTAATAGCCCCAAGCATTACAGCAAGACATCAGTTTCCCTATTAGATTGGATTCTAGTATCAGATCCTAGCAAATACTCCACCACAGGTACAATGTCAGACTTTCTCAGTGATCATCTTCAATATGTACAACCAGACATCACATATATCCAGTTAAACAGCATATTTATAAAATAAAACACAAACTTTCCAAGTTTAACCCAGTAATGTTCATTACTATGCTATCATCTATTAACTGGAACTTTCTAAAAAGCATCCCCCGTAGACGATGCTGTAAATTAATTCAATACAACTTTTTCTAAATATCCTAAATAGCCTTGTACCTCCTGGAAGGAAGATACTAAAAAGAAATAATGCAATTTGGCTATCAAAAAAGAGTAGAATGCTAATGCAGGATAGAAAAAAAGTGTAGAAAAGATGGCAAAAATATAAAACACCTCAATATCTTGAAAACTTCAGAACGCTTTGTAATTGCACTAAAAAGCAAATAAATGATGACAAAAACTATACTATAATAGCTTCCAGAATAATACTAAAGACAACCTTAAAAACATTTAGACATCCATTAAAGAAATCTTACATCCTGGCTAAAAATTCAACCCAAACCTCTCTCCCGATAACTCACCACTCAAATACAGTTCAACTCTTATGTTATAGATAGTATAACATCTCTAACCAAGGATTCCTAAACATCTAATCCCAACCCTGTCCAAAAGCCAAGTACCACCACATTCTCTGTCACAGATGCCAGGGTAATCCTATGGGCTAGGCTTGTAAAGGCTCCAGGGCCATTAGCCTAGTACACACCTATGAACCTATGAACCTTTAAACCTGTGCCCACATCCTATATAAAACAACTCTTAAGCAAACTTAACTTAAACTGTGCTCTTCTTCAGCTGATGACCTTCCAAGTGAGTACCTAAAGATAGCAGCCAATAGCATTGCTTATCCTGTCTCGATCATTATAAATAGGTCAGTCCTGGAATCCCATGTTCCCTCTCTCTGGAAAAAGTCACACATTATCCCATCTGCACAAAGGAGGAAATTCAACAGATGTTAATAACTTTAGACCTACAGCAATCTTATCTCCCCACACCAAAATTCTTAAAAAATGTATTCAAAAACAATTGCTAGACTATCTCCTGCAGAAAAAACTCCTATCCCCTACACAACATGGCTTCTGCCCTTTGCATATTACTAGCACTGCCCTTCTAACCTATATAGATACTGCCAATAAAGCTAGAGATAATATCAAACTATTCTCTCCCTTACTTTGACATCTCTAAAGCCTTTGATGGATTTTGTCACGTCAAACTTCTACTTCAGATGTCCTCACTAGGTCTCTGTCAGCCCACTTGTGGTCTGAAAGCTACCTGTCCAATAAGTATCAGTCAGTAAAATGGCACTCTCTGCTTTCTCCTTACCTCCAAGTCACTACTGGTGTACCACAAGGCTCTATCCTTGGTCCCCTCCTCTTTAACATTTTCAACAACACCCTCTATACTTCCACACAACAGGCCACCCTAATACAATGCGCAATATGATTCCACTCATTTGCACATCTGACAACATGGTACAACATGGTACACACTGAAACATGACTTTGTAACTCACAACTCATGCTCAACCCAAAAAAGACCAAACTACTACCCCCCCCCAATCCCTCTCTCATGAAAAAACTAAATTTAAAGTCCTCTCTCTTGATAATACAACTATTGAAGTCACTGCTGATATCAAATTATTAGGGGTGATAGTGGGTGATAATCTTACATTCAACCTGCATATACAAAATTGCATAAGAAAAACTCATCAAAACCTAGGGATGCTTTATAGAGCCAAAAACTTTCTCACCGACATAACTAAAACTACACTGCAACTACTTATCTCCTTCCCACAGTTCTTTATGGCACCAATGTTTTTATATTATGTCTAATTTGTTACAATTATTTATATTGCAGATGATTTTATTTTTATTTTTGAAGACTGTAAAATTATTGTACATAAAATGTTTTGTAATAATTTGGTGGTTTTCTACCTGGTCCTCTGCAGAAAATAGGCTTCTACCCAGTTTGACTTTCCTGGTAATAAAATGTCAATAAATAGCTAAATAATAGTATAATGCACAGTAGCATGGGGGATTGATTCAAACATGCACTGGAATTTCCATGAACTGTAGATCGAGACAAGCAGATATTCATGTTGCGCCTGTGTGTGTGTGTAAAATTGTCCTAGTAAGGGATAGCAAGTTAGCTAAGAGGCTTGCTCAGACTGAAACCCTCTACCTTTGGTACAGGAGACAAGAACCTTAATCCTTTCCATCAACTACCAAACTACTTACTTATCTAAGTTCATTGAAATTTCTGAAAAGGGTAATTTTGTCTTTTCTTTGTTCATGCATTTTATTTCACTGCCTAATGGAAAAAAAAAATTCAGAACTACAGAGATACATTTTCAAAGAAGGTGTGTCTCAGTGCGTTTTCAAGGAATGTGTGCTTCAAGGGCAGAGAAATTTAATGCTTTTCATGTCTGTTTTCAATGTGCAGCTGTTTTGTTTAGCAAACAGCCATCAGTGTTTGTGCTAGTGACATTGATAACATTGTTAATAGCACAACAGCTAGCATAAACAGCCATCAGTGTTTGTGCTAGTGACATTGAAAGCAGTGTTAATGGCACAACAGGTAGCATACGTTTGTTTGGTGCAGAAGGCTGTGTGTTCTACTCTCACACCATGTAGATGGAATGCTGATATTGTAGTGCACTTTAACGGGGGGGATGTTAAATAAAGACCCCCATCTGTCTGATTTAATGGTAGGTACTATGAAGCCTTTTACATCCACCTGAGTAATTGAAAAGATTAGAGGGAAGTTTCCCCCTTCTCCAAATTTCCCCTAGTAGTTTAAATGCCACCGAGGATCACCCCTGAAAAGCTGCTACTAGCCGAGTGAGACTAACCTGGTGAATAAGGGCTATTTAAATTAAACATTTTAAATTAAATCCATATCTCTGCCTTCATTCCAAAAGTAAAGAAGAAAATATCATGCATGCTGACAGTTTTGAGCAGTGTTTATGGTAAGTGAGGGGGAGAGAGATAAGTGATGGGATACTGGAATGGCTGGGGGAAGATCTGGTCTATTCCCCTGCTTAGGGCCACATTTGACCATGATCCAGCTCTGGATATCAACAGGGTTAGAATCATGAAACTTAGAGTAATGCAAAGCAAATACATTTGTTTCTGTAATGTTTAAGATATCAGAAATATGTTCCTGTATCCTAACTTTAAACTTTCTTTGGGTCACACCAATATAGGTAAGACCACACAAACATTTTAAAGCATTGTAATCATACATGGACGTTAGTTGATAGCAAGCAAATTTTATTCCAGATTATAATACTAACATATCCTTGTATGGGCAGAGAAAACATGCTTCGCACTGCATAGACACTGTTATGTTAATAAGTGCACATATGTTACCACAATTGATAGCTTTTTTATTAGTTTATACCTGTAGGGTTATTTTGTAAGTATTTTGTCTGAGAAAGTATTCAGAATACCTAATTAAACCTAAATGATCTTTTTGAAGACACCAAATTAATGTTATTTTGTTTAGTATGAATAATAACTTGTGGAGGGGTTTATATACAGAGATATTCAGTACATATCTTATGTGCAACAGAAATGTTTTATTTGTGCCACTTGTCAATTCTTATCAACACACAAACTATTTAGAAAACATTTGCTGTAGTATATTATTAACAGAAAGTAATACATTTTTAAAGAGCACTGTAAATTTATTTTTATAACATCACAGTTTGTTAGGAAGATGACTGGATGTTAAAAGTTTTGTTCTGCCTTTCCTTCACACATTACCAACTAGAAGTCCAAAACCAGAAATCAGAAACAGCTGGTACATATTAAAACTAGAGTACACCTGCATGCACAAACACATACATGTTTGTGTATATAAAACCTGCCGGCCTACTGTATAATGTCACCAAAATGTTTTTAAACCTAACTGTATCCTTGCCTCCCTGGTAGTGAGTTCCTCAAGGTGAAACCTTCTCAGAAAATGTTTTGCTAAGTGATTAGGTTAACCTGAGTTCAGCAGATTGTGTGCTTCTGTTCTAATCTAAACACGCAAACAGAAAGACACTGATAAAGGTAGGTTCTATAAATATTTATAAGGTCCATCCTGTTTCTCTTGTAGACCAGTGAGACCCATTTTAAATAACTTATTTTTTTGAGTTAGCACATAAATTCTCTGAACATCACTTGTTATTGTAATCTGACCATTTTGATCTTTTATTTCTATTTTTAATAGGAGACCACAGAAGGATACCAAACTCCAGCTTAATTCTTAACACGGTACAATATGTATCTTAAATAACCTCAACATTCCTTGAGTTCAAGAGTCTAAGCATGCATAATAAGATTTTATAGTCATCCTTGCCTGTGTTGTCAAAATGCATTTGTAAAAAAAAAAAAAAAAGAGTCTGAACCAACTATACTCTTACGTCTTTATAAACTTTTACTTTTTCCTGGCTTATCAGACCCTGTAGTATAACTTGTTTGTGTATTTATGCTGCCTAAGGGGATGTATGTTTGTTTTTTACATTCATACATACAATAGTTATATGCCCATATGGTGACTATTTTAAGAACATCCTGTAACAACCAGCTATCACTTGAACCACATATACCTTTCCTCATTTTAATGTCATCAGTAAAGATGACATGTGTGATGCCCGTGCCCTGGCCCAGCAATCAAGAAGCCTCAATCCTCACCACTAACACCAGTGAGGGGCATATCATATATGAGGAAAGGATAACAAATATACACAGTAAAGTGCAATTTCCCTTAAGAGCACACAGAGATCACAGTCAGTCCGGGGTGGGTCACTCCCTTGCTCTCCAGGTCCCCAATAAGACTCTCCACTGGCACAGCTATAGGGTCCAGATCTCAGCCTAGTGGGCAAGCTAAAACCTCCAGCACCCTCTTTGTCCAACCAGTGCTTCGGTCCCTGCCGAAGTAGCTGACACACACACACACACACACACACACACACACACACACACACACACACACACACACACACACACACACACACACACACACACTTTGAGAAGAGTTTATACAACCACACAGACACTTCTGGGGAAGGCTGGCACAGGTTCTCCAGCTGTGCCCCTTTCCCAGACTATACGGTAGTATCAGCTGCCACCACCCACTAATATTTATAAGCTACTCAGAGGCCCTTAAAAGGGTGTCTAATTATTACTGCGAAATATTATTATCTAACTGGTAAGTATGACTAAACAGTCAAGGCTTATTAAAGTGACTTGGTACAGGATCACTATATACATGCAATATACTCTAGAGCTTAAATTATCACTACACAAAACAGCCACAGTTAAAAGGGTTTAAACATATTTAATAATAAATAACTAAAAACACAAGACAATACTTTTTACTACATAGTGCTAGTCAAGAGTTCAGAGATCACAGAGAAATACTTAAAATAATTCAGTAGTACAGTTCTGACATCACAGAAAAACACTTAGTCTAATCTTTCTAGTTTCTAGCTATTTCTAAGAGAAAATACAATTCTAAAATAACTTGCATATTTGCAAAGGCAGAGTGCTGAAAGGCAGAGTGCTGATGAGTTGGATGGTCAAGACAAAAATGCTTAATGCTCTCTGATTCTCTCTGTTTTTAAAATCACATTCCTGGTTCACATTACATCATTCTTCACATTTCCCTGGGTTCCCATGCTAACAGAAACTACATTTACATTCTTTACCTCTGGGCAGACACCAGAGCAATAAAGGACATTTATTTATACAAATTCCGGCCATAAAACAATAGCAATAATTCCTTCATCTAGACTGTCTGGAGCCGACTTTAAAGATCAAAGGTAGTCATAAAATGCTTGACTTAGATCCTTACAGAAGAGTGCACTGTTGTTACATTTTTTTCCAGTTCCACATGTAACAATATTTTTACCATTTAAGACAACAAGCCTGTGGTTTACATTAATATTTACAGATGACAGAATTGTCTATAAAATTATATCTGGCTAGGCTGGCAGCCTTCACAACATGAAGCACTGACTCTGGAAATAATGTCAGTCCAAGAACTGTTAAACGTATGTGGCCTTAAAATAGAGCTCAGGGTTACTACCTGGGGAACATGGTTCCAACCACTGTGATAGTTCCCTGGCTTTGTACCCATGGACAGCTCCCAATTTATCTAATAAGCTTGTTAGAAAATCACAACCTATAAAGCTTCTTAATTATAAACTTATGAGCCACAGTATTGGAGACATTTGAAAAATCTACAAGATGACTCTACCTGGAAGAATTTGTATGGCATACTCAATTCTTTTATAGGAAAACTAGTTTCCAGCAATTGTGGATATACCAGAATTACACACATACTGACAGATATTGAAATGTAGGGTTTTTAGTTCTTGTAGGATGCTTAATATAATTTTCCATGATTTAGACAAAAAATTAATAAATTCCTGCTCATAGTGTGTTATGTATTTCCTTTTGTCTGTGTGCCAATGACTATACAGCTTTAGAACCTAAAGCATGAACAGATTTCCTTGAGTAGAACACTGGTCTAAAAGAAATGAAGGCATACTTGATAAATATGTATGGCAGAAAACATACACACCATGATGAACAAGTGCAAATCATTAATCACTGTTGGACAAAAAAGGGGTCTTTGTCTGCCATTTGGGTAAATGTGTTAGTAAATCCCAGACCCTCAACTCAACACTGTTTTAAGGTATAAGCATTTGTCAGTTTCATTGCTGATATGCATAAAGGAAATTGACCTAACAAGAATACTAGATTAAAATATATGTCTTTTTATGACCTTTTTTGCCTCTACCTGCTGACCATGAAGCCTCCCCAAATTATCTTGAGTCCATTTGTTCTTCTGTTTTGGGTATAGCCAGCACAGGGGCAAGAGATGACTGAAGGGGCTATTATCCAAATAGCCATGGAGGTGGTTTGTGTCCTGACTGGCATCTCAGCAGTGAAGGCATTTATATTAAGGCAGTAAGCCTAGTTCTGGTGTGGTGCATGACATCAGCAATTGCATCACCGTGGCTCATTCTATACCCTCCCCCTTATATACTTCTCACACTCACATGCTATAACAGTTACCATCACAGGTTTGGAACTACTAACTCATGCCCCAATTCTGGCCATTTCTTTGTCATGCTAGCCTTTCCTTGTACAATAACAACAGGCTAACTGGAATCAATACTCCCTTCCCCAGGATGGATGAGCAGGCAATGGTCACTCACTGCTATCCCTCCACCTGTCTGGCTGTCTTTGACAATAAGAGGTACTGCCAGCCATGCCAGGAGAAGTAGGGCAGTGGATGTGTAACATATGCCAGCACAGCTAACTGGTGTTTTGTAAAGAATCATATGACATTTGTGTATCAAACTGATTTGTACAAATGATTGTGTTTAAAAATATATTTGCAAAGTTGCTTGTGTTAAAATGTATCAACAGTGTGCTCTGCTAGAAAGAAAAGAAATGTACATGCATTATTGTAACTGTTTAAATGTATATATTGTAAAAGAGGATACTGGAAGAGAAGAGGTTAATGCCAATCCACCTTACTTTGAGAAATACTGGCCCTAGGCTTTAAAGATGTTATCTCACAGTTTTGAATGAAGCTAGAGATGCAATGTCTGTAAGAAGTATGGCTTAGTTCTGTAGGAGGAATAGAAATGTTAAAATGGTTTTATGACTTCCAGCAGCTCAACCAGATCTAAGCAAAGCTCTATGTATGGTAACACATAGGTGCTAAATCCTGACAGCGTCTAGTAATGGGGGTGCATGGGAACCAGAAGTCAGATGATCAGATGTATGTGATATCATTCTGTACATAAATAATGTTTTAATATTAGACGAGGCTAAAGTTTCCGGAGCAGTCTATTCTTGGAACCTGATAAAGGCAGAAGACCACTCACCCACTTTATTTTGCCTTGCGCTATTAAGTGACCAGGGATAGTAATTCTCTAAATCTGTTTAGAAAATATTGTGAGAATAGTTAAGTATTATTTTCTGTACCTGTGTGAATCCTTCCAGCTGTGCTATTTTTAATATTTTCTGTGATTGAAACTCTGGTGTTTACTGTAAATAGATATTTAGTATTTTCATGTTATTTTATTATTTATTATTAAATATATTCAAACTTCTCATTGTCACTGGTCATTTTGGAAAAATATTTAAGTTTTCAGAGTATTTACACATATTTATTTGGTGATAACTCTGGCCACTCCTAAAGGCCTTGCTGTTTGGTTAACATTACCATTTCTATTAATATTAACTTCACTCAGTATAATTGGATACCTTTTTAAAAGCCTTACAGTAATTGACTGGTGGTATGAATCTACCTTATAGCCTGGGCAAAGGTGTTAGAGTGGGTAATCTGTGCCAGCATTTCCCAGGTATGTGTGTGTGTGTGTGTGTGCACACGTGCGTGTGTGTATGTGAAAATTAAATCTCAAACAGTGTATGTGTTAGCTACTTGGAACAAGAACACAAAGCACTGGTTTCATGGAGAGGATGCTGGAAGACTTGGCTTGAACACTCGGCTGAGGACCTAACCCTACAGCTGTGCCAGTGATAAGCCTTATTGGGGACCTGGGGGGAGACAGAGACAACCAGACCCTGGAATGAGTGTGTGCCTTGTGTGTTCTTAAGGGAAATTGTGCTTGATACAGAGAGATCTGCATCTGGAAATACTGGATGTATCAATTTGTATTCCAAGTGAATGTCCCCTTCAGTGTCAGTGATGAGGATTCAGACTCCTTGATTTCTAGCCCAGAGTTGGAACATTACTCTCTCTCTCGCTTTGTCTGCTTCATATGAATATGCCATGCAGCCAGGTCTTTTGCAAACTCATGTCTGTAATTTTAAGAATGCACCTACCATTTCTATGGTCCCCTGTAGGAAACAGCAAGACCTCAGTTTATTAATAAATAGATAAAGGATCAGTTACATGCCTTGCAAAGATATTATAATTGTCTTTGAACTGTTACCATAGCAGAAATGAAAGTCAGTACTACAAATGATGATGCTCCCTATCACCAAACTGGCACTTTTTAAATTATCATCACTAGCCCTCTTGATGTAATATACCTTCATTAATACTCCCCTCTTTTTTCCTGTTAATAGGCAATATCATTGATCAATCACTACTACTCATCTAATATGTTCCATGACTTTGTTTTGATTGATGTCTTCTTCTTAAGACCTCTGCTTCCTTCCTTACTAACAACCACATAGAGGCAGACTGACTAGCTGTATTGGTAAACTTACATTTCTTCTGGAAGACACATTTCTCAGTCTTTTACTTTGAAATATTATGCATTGCAAACCACCCTTTGTCCTTTTCACCAGCCTTCCAATGGTATTGAATCAGTTAGGATCAGAGAGTGAAAGAATCCTCTCTTCTACCACTGATTTAACATTAATAGTTTGATTTTTAAGGGAGTGACTATCGTTTAAGGATGATATGGACGTGGACACAGATGGATATCCAGACAAACTATCAATGTTATGTTATCCTATCTCGCCTTCATTCTTGCTCTTTGGGTTTGGAACTGAGCATTGGTTCCAACTCAGCCATATATTAAAGCTCAAGAGCTCTCACTGCCTCAAGGCTACACTATATACCATGATGCCTAACGGTTGTTTCCCAGATCTCATTTGCCGCTTGCAGCTTCAGGAACTAAGTGAACTTCTTTTTTTCAATATATTTGTTACTAAATTAGCAAAATTTTTAATTGTCTAATATCCGCTTAATTTTTACTTATCTGTAAGTCCTTTCTTCACCCCTTTATTAACTTAACTTGTTTTTTTCCTATCCTTAGGCCATTTTAGTTAGAGGATTTACTCCACTTTCTCCTCAGCCCATTCCAGAGGGCGTTTTTCCCTATCTGTTTTAACTTAGAGGCATCTCTTCAGTTAGAGGAGTGTGTCATTTAAGTTAGAGACCCTCCTCTAACTTTCTTTAACTTTCCCCTATTCCCTGCCTTCCTAAAAAAAAAAAAAAAAAAATAATAATAATAATAAATATATAGGCTTCTGCTTTTCACCCTTTGCTCGTCTGTTGTGAAATTGTTTTTTACTTCTGTATTGGCTTTTTCGTTACTGCTAATTGTTTAGTCAGGATGTCAAGGGAGGTTAAACAGTCAGGATTTAAAAAGTGTGACTTGTGCGCACAAAAGATGTCTCTTACTGACAGTCACACCAGCTGTGTGTACTGTCTAGGCGCCGTTCACCTGCAGGATTCCTGTTCGATCTGGCACGGGTTCAGCTCCAGGGTCCTGCAGGAACAGAAAAACAAGCATATTCTTAGGGGGTTGTTAAAAGGGCCCTTTGATTCACCAGTTGAAGGCAGTCAGGCCTCAAAAACTATGGACAAACCTTCAAAAACTTCTTTGGCTCCGGGTTCCGAGCCGTCGAAGAAATGTGATAAGCCTATTCAGTCTGATCCGACTTCTACCAGTTCCGACAGAGAAAAATTTACTTCGGCTCCACTTGTGTCTTCGGAGCTGTCAAGTGGTCAGAAAAGGAGCCGGTCACCGGCACTGGAGCTGATTCAGTTGGTACCGCAGTCTCCATTACTTCAATCGGTGGCAGGTAGCCACAAGTCTTCACATTCCTCTCGTTCATCTAGGAGCCTTTTGGACGATGATGTGGAGCAAGTGGTTAAAAGGTTGCTTTACACACCGGCCTTGGCAAAACTTCTCTCCAGCCCAGCCCAGAAGGTCATGGAGCCAACTCCAGTAGTGTCTGTACCTTTGGTTCCTCCTCTGATTCAGTTAAGTTTAGAGCCAAAGTGTTTGGAAGTCCTTGTGGTTGAACCTTCGGTTCCGAAGTCCATTCCTGAAGTTTCGGTGCTGATCTCTGCTCTGACCACTTCAATGCCATCGTCCATCTGGGGGCTGAAACTCTCTCGTCGGTTCCGGGGGGTAGAGTCGAACCAGACCCTTGTCGGATCTGGCTCTTCCAATCAGCGCTTTGGTGCAGGTCAGTTCAGCTCCCACGTCTGCCTCAGTGCCCACATCCTTGGCTCGGCTCCTCGGAGTGGGAGTCTCTCTCGGCTCGGGATCAGGATGCCTTTGAGGTGATGAGGCATGTGCTTTCCTCTTTTGGCTACAGCTACTCTTCCCCCCAAGGGTCCGGTGTCAACCTCTACATCACTCCTCCAGCCCCTGCATAGAGAACCAATGCCCCAGGATGCCCCAATGGGCTAAACCCTCTCTTCCAAAACCTCCCCAGAGCATCCTCCCCGAGGAGGTCCCTCAAAATAGAACTTGTAAGAGGAAACACATAGACTCCCCTGAGTCCATCACATCAAATACTGATTTAGAGGAATTGGAAGGATGCCCACGGTCACCCTCTGAGGATGTCCCCTTTTCAGACTTCTTAGAGATCCTGAAACAGAGAGGTAGCTGGAAAGCCCTTTCCCCTTCTGAAGATGAGTTGGTATACCTGGAAGCATTTGGTTCTTGACCCTCCACCTCTTGGGTGTCTCTGCCTTTTGACCAGCTACTGGGTGTAGTCAGTCGGAAGGCCTAGGGCTCTCCAGAGTCTGTGGAGCCAGTTCCGAGGAGGCCAAACAAATTTATTACAGCCCCGGCAGACAAACAGTTTCTAACCAAGGGAGTCCCGGTAGATGCTATGGTGGTGGCGGCGGCCACCAAGAAGGAACTAGCTGAGACTTCTGCATCTGTCCATCCGCCGAATAAGGAATCTCATACGATGTACAGGTACGGGAAGTGTATGTTTTCTTCAGCGGCCATTTTCCTATCCCATTTCACTCACTTACAGAGGAATCTCCTTAAGGAGTTAGGAGATATCCTGCAAGGTGCTACAGCTCAGGGACTATCTTACAAGATTAACTCTCAGCTTGCGACCTTAACATCTGTTACTAATTCCTCCATGTACCTCATTTCCAATGCGGCTGATGGAGCGAGTAGGGCAGCAGGCACAGGAATAGCTCTGAGGAGACATTCCTGGATGCATCTGAATTTGCTGAACCCTTCAAGTCTTCCTTTATTGATGCCCCTTTTGACGGCTCGTCCCTGTTCAGGCCAAAAGTGAAGGAGACCCTAACCAGGAGTGAGCAGGATGGCAAGACTCTCTCTGTAGTGGGAGTATGTTTTCCCGCCCCAATGAGGCCCTATCCCAAGGGCCAGAAGAGTGGAAAGATGTGGTTCTGGAAATCCAAGGGGCCTTGCCGGACACTCGTGGTGAATTTTCCCTCAGGGGCAGAGGGGGAAATAACAATGGAAGATGCCGCCCATGCAGCAGAGGGGGCCCGCAGAACCAGGGGGTCATCCCTTCCAGTGCTCCTGAAAGGAGGCCCACCTGTCTACCTCTGGAAGCAGTTGGGGGAAGATTATCACTGCACCCAAAAGCCTGGCTAGACTTGACTCAAGACCAATGGGTACAGTCCTTCATATCCAGGGGATACAAAATTCCTTTCTCCCATCCACCCCTTCTGTCAAAGTCCATCTCAGACATTCGACCCAGTCAAAGGGATCAAACAACCATAGAGATCCAAAGGTTGCTATCCAAGAAGTCCCTGCAGACCAAATCGGATCCGGAATATACTCAAGGTTCTTTTTAGTTCCAAAAAAGACAGGGGACTGGAGATCAACTCTAGATCTCAGCAGACTAAACAAGTGGATCAAAAAAATGACGTTCCGGATGGTAACACTGAAGTCTATACTCCCCTTTTTTGGTCAAGACAATTGGATGTGCTCGATAGATCTTCAGGATGCGTACTACCATATCAAGATGGACAGGCGATCCAGAAGATATCTACACTTCTGGCTGGGAGCCAGTCATTACCAGTTCAGAGCTCTGCCCTTTGGTCTCACAACAGCCCCCAAAGTGTTTACCAAGTGCATGGCAGTAGTTACGACTCACTTGAGGCATCAAGGATTCCGGGTGTTTCCATACTTAGACGACTGGCTCCTGACCACCACCACCGAGCATCTACTAACCAGGACAAGAGACTCCGCCATTCTTCTCTGCTCACAGCTGGGTATTATGGTAAATGTAGAAAAATCTGCCTTGTTGCCATCTCAGCATATTACCTTTATAGGGGCAGACTTAGACAAAAGAAACGTGGTGGGAAAACTGCCTCACAAAATAATGCAGACACTACGCCACCAAGTGTCCACACTGATCAAGAAGAAAAAAGTGCAAGCCAAATTTGTCCTCAAAGTCCTTGGTTCAATGGCAGCGACAATCACATTAGTTCCACTGGCACGTCTACACATGAGGATACTGCAGTGGCTTCTCTTTGCCCAGTGGTCTATGCAGGAGTTGCCTATGTCTCACAAAATTCTCATCACGAATGCCTGCAAGAAGGATCTACAATGGTGGCTCCATTCTGACCAGGTAACAATAGGCAGGCCATTCGTACTTCCCCAACAGGTAGCCACAGTGACCATGGACGCTTCCCAGATTGGGGGGGGGCATTATCTGGGATAGACGGTCCAAGGTACTTGGCAGGAACACGAGTACCACTTGCACATAAATATCTTAGAGATGAGGGTGATGCTTCTGGCATTGCAATCATTCAACAGCTCTCTACCGATAGGTACTATTGCAATTCAAACAGACAATATGTCAGTAGTGTGGTACATCAACAAACAAGAAGGAACCAAATCCCACACCCTATGTCAGGAGGCTCAAAGGGTATGGCAGTGGGCAATTACTTCTCAATGCTTTCTGACTGCAACGCACATCCCGGGGAAATCCAAAGTAATAGACAGGTTAAGCAGGGAAACCCTTATACCTCACGAGTGGTCCCTGAATCAAAAGAATGCAGACAAAATTTCATAAGTGGGGCCAGCCTTGCTGCGATCTATTTGCCACGTCCATCAACACCAAATGCAGCAGCTACTTTGCCCTAGTCCCCCCTCTGGGGGAGTCATCAAGGGATGCACTTGTGCACGATTGGCCCCCGGGACTTCTGTATGCCTTTCCCCCATTTCCTTTAATACCCAAGGTACGTCAGAAAGCCAAGTTGTTGAGTTGCAAGATAATTCTCATTGCTCCTTACTGGCCTCACCAAATATGGTTTCCCTTCCTGTGGCCCCATCTTCTGGAAGAGCCCTAGATCCTGGACCCGGTGCCGAATCTTCTGACTCATCAGTCAGGAACACTCCACCCCTCTCTTCAAAATCTCAAGCTGACAGCTTGGTTTCTCCACTTCCAGTCTTAGCCAGGCTTCCTGATCTAGCCCCGGCAGTAAGGCACATTCTGGTTTCATCGCACAAGAATACAGCTAGGAAACTATGTGAATAAATGAAAGAGGTTCTCTTATTGGCCAAACAGAAACAACATAGATTCATTTACAGCTCCTATATCTGCGATTCTAGAATTCTTAACAGAAATTTTTGATCAGGGTGCAGCAGCAGCCACAGTAAGAGTGCAGCTAGATGCTATTTCAAATTATCACGTGGGAGACATGGAGTCAAATATCATGTCCCATAGATTACGCAAAGCTTTTCTCAGGAGTAACTTTCTTCTTAGGCCCCCCTTAAGAGAACCTCCACCTCCGTGGGACCTCAATTTGATACTGTCTTGACTTCACCCCCCCCCTTTGAACCAGCCTCCTGTTGTTTACTAAAGTTCTTATCATGGAAGACAATCTTTTTAACAGCAATTATCTCTGCTAGAAGAGTTTCAGAACTGCAAGCTCTGTCTGTCCGTCATCCCTATTTGATCTTTCATAAAGACAAAGTGTCCCTCAGGATGAATCCTTCCTTTCTACCAAAAGTTTGTTCTGAGGCCAGTTTGAACCAGTCTATTGAGTTACCTGTTTTTTCCCCTAATCATGGCAACAAGGCAGAATACAATCTTCACCAGTTGGACGTTCATAAACAACTACATTTTTATTTACATAGGACCAAAGAATTTTGAAAATCCAACTAACTGTTTCATTTTCAGAAAACAGGAAAGGTGTTGCAGTTTCAAAAGTCACCTTATCAAAATGGCTCACAGGTACCATCACCTATGTCTATAACTTGCATAACAAATAGTTGCCAGGAAAAGTTAGAGAGCATTCAACTAGAGCCATGGCTACTTCTACTGCCTTCCAAGCTAAACTTCCTTTGGACTCAATTTGTGCAGCTGCTACATGGGTCAATCCTCATACCTTTATCACTCATTACAAAGTAGATGTCGCCTCTCAGAACAGGGCTTCCTTTGGATCCACAGTTCTGAAGAGTTTATTCCTTTGAGCCACCCAAGAAGAAGGTGCTGGGGATGCTGTCTCAACCAGCAAGAATGAAGGCAATCTAGAACAACATAACATAAAGAAGTTATGTACTCACCATAACGTTCCATGTTTGTTGCCCATGATCTCGCCTTCATTCTTGCAACCCACCCTCCTTTCCCCCTTCCTAGAGGTTCGAGAGGAACTTATAAATTGGCTATAGGTGCCTGACTCTCTTCATGCCTATTTTCAGAGTAGGAGCAGCCCATCTATCACAGTTTGTTTTTATTGGATGAGTTGGTATAGTCTAGTGTTTAGTTTCTCAAATGAGATCTGGGGAACAACCGCTAGGCATCATGGTATATAGTGTAGCCTCAAGCCAGTGAGAGCTCTTAAGCTTTAGTATACGGCCGAGTCAGAACCGATGCTTGGTTCCGAACCCAACCAGCATGAATGAAGGTGTGATCATGGACAACAAACATGGAACGTTATGGTGAGTACATAACTTCTTTTTAATTATACTTACTGCTGAGGGAATTAGGTCGGTACAAAGGTAATCGCAGGCAGGTGGCAAAGCATTTATCAACGTTGATTTATCTCTTCCTCAAGCTCTGAACTGCTGTTCTCTTCATACTCATTTTCATATATTTGCTCTATAATTGATAGAAAGCAGAGATAAAGCTCTATGTCCGGGCGATCCAGGGCAAAATAACAGCTGGGATATTGAAGGAGCTGACATGGGAAGGTGGGAGTGACAGCTAACACAAGCTCACCCATCCTGTGTGGAGGGATACAGCTGAGTCTTTTGCATTACTGATCACTGAAGTAAAGTGGGAGTACAGCACATGGCATAAAGGCGTAGGATGTGAGTTTCTCCATGCTAAGCAGCAACGTGCAAGAGTCTTTCATGGAGCTTGTGTGGGAGTGAGTATGTGGGCTTCTCTGTGCTAAGCAGCAATGTGCAAGAGTCTTTCATGGAGCTTGTGTGGGACTGGGTACAACTCTTTTGAAAGCAAAGACAATACAGACCCATTTGACTGCACATGGCAGTTGTGGAGGGTGGGTTGGGGTCGGACGTGGGCTAGTGACTAAGGCAGTTTACCAGAAAATCCTAATGGCTTCCTGAGGTTGACATCCATTGACTGACTGTTACTGTCAGAGGAATGTATGCAATCAATTGCAGGGGAGATGAAGGCTGACAGGCAACATGGATAGCAGTAAAACTAAATGAAAAAATATAGAAAGTTAGCTAAAAAAATGAGCCAGACAGTTAATGGTCATCAGTGGCCACAGCTAAAGCACCACTGTGTACCTGGTACACTTCAAACGCCAGAGTCAAGCAGTTTATTCCTGTTCCTAACTAGCATCTGGTATTTAGTACATTTAGAAAGATATTCATCTTTTGCCCAGGTCATTAAACACAAATGAACAGAAGTCGTCTGTTGCTAACAGTTGAAAAACTGAAAACAGTACTCCACAGAACATGGAAATAATGCCAAGTAAAGTATATGGAAAATGTTTAGTGATTAATGTAAAACAGTGGAGAGATTAAATTCTGATGTCACAGAAATGCAGCACATAGACTGTAAAATGATTGCATATAATATGAGACAAAACATGACATGCTTAATGGTAATAAATGACTGACTTGCATAATACCAATATATTTCATCTCTTCTCATCTCTAGAACAATTCTAACTGCACTCTTTTCCTAACTTCCACGTTCTCATTACAATAATTTCCTCCTACTCTCACTCAGATATATCTTTTTACTATTACTATACTCCTAAAGTAATTTTACTCTCCTCTTATAAGTAAATATTTACAAAAACTGATTTTGCTACATAGAGGACCTACACTGAGACTAATGTATTCCCATGAAGTTAACTGATTGCTGATCTTTACTGTTTCCCTATATAAATATCTCCTTTGTATATGTATATAATGCATATTAGATGTGGATTTTTCTACTGTATATAATATCAGACTTGTTTTTGTTTAATCTCTTTTAAGAACTGTCTTATACTGTATATAATTTCTGCAAAAAAAAAAAAAAGCTGCGGTGGTGCAGCGGTAGTGTTCTCGCCTCACAGCAAGAGGTTCTCCCGTTCGATTTTCGCCTGGAGCGCCTTCTGTGTGGAGTCTGCTTGTCCTCCCCATGGTCGAGTGGCGTTCGAAAGACATGCATAAATGGGCGTGCCTTCATTGAAGGTTGGCTGTCGGGCTGGCACCTCGGCTCCGTAAAAATCTACTGCCAGTTATTAGTGGACCGGAGTTCCGCTGTGGTGACCCCTAACTGGGAAAAGCTGAAAGAAGAACAACATTATTTAAACTTCATGACTGATTTAATGATTGTACTGTATATGGAGCTTTTTTCCCCCGGACCACCATTGAAAAGAGGTTCATGCTAAACCCAACTGGACTACCCCAGTAAATAAAGGCAAAATAAAATAATAAAAATGATTGTGAAAGTAAGAACTAGATTAAACCCCTGTATATCCAGAAGTACAGGTAGATTAAAATGGACACATTGACCACAGAACAGATTAAAAGCTCAAATAATGGGCCATTTAGGTGCAGAATAAATAGACATGGCATAAATCAATGAGTTATAAAGAAAGTTACAAGTACTTAAGGTTGTTAAAAAAGGTTAAATATTAGCAAAACCACTGCAGATAGTTCACAAACTTCTTGTAGGTAGAAGAGAAGCCATAAAGATTTGGGAAAATGAAAAAAAAGGGAAATTACATTTGGACAGAAATAAAGTAACAACTGAAAGACAGGTCTGCTTAAATAAATGTGCACTTGTGAGAATGGAGAGTTCATAAACCCTGTAACAAAAGCAAGACCAAGTGAAATACTGTATGGCTGTTTCATTCTAACAGTGGTTAACCTGTTTCAGTGAATGCATAAAGTAGTAAATAGCCAGGGTGTGGTGAGTAAACCTGCTACCTTTCTTAACATTGTCATTATAATGACCTTCCCTTTTTAAAACACATCCGTTCCGTACACAAAGTAGGTACTGAAAGACATTCAGTCAAGTAAACCTACACTTATGTAACTGAAAGAAACATGTTTTCACATCTACCAAAGCCCATGCTAAGTGAATGAAGATAGGGCTATTTAACTATAACAATATGTAATATTTTTAGCAAATACCAAAAACACACCTCTCTGGAACAACATAAAATTTCAAAGTAAACCACAGGTCAGGAACACGAAGTTCAAAAAATTTCTGCTTTTAATCCACAGACTTAAAATACAGTAAAAAGTTGCTTTTAATCCACAGACTCAAAAATCAGTAAGCACTCTCATCCAACTCGGACTTTCTCAGACTGAATAATATCGTAAAATACTACTAACTTAAAATACTACTAAAACAAACACATGACCATTTAATTATGATGTAACTTCCTCTTTTTTAAATATACCACAAAATCAGACCTATCATTCATTCCAGGTGGATAGCATTCATTCAGTTTAATTTGCCAAATGTATTCCTTCCACCTGAGCTCATCTTCAGCATCAAATCTATTGTGCACATTTATCACTTCATCTAACACAATAAACTTGAAATTCACTTGACAACTTGCATTATTTTTATAATGTTTACCAAAAGCATTGTTTTTCGTCTTTCACAGATACTGCATATTTATGCTCATAAATGCATCTATTTAATTCTCTAGTTGTCCGCCCCACATAAAATGAATTGCAGGACATACATATACCTAAATAAACAATAAATCTCGATTTGCAGCTATATTTTGCTTGTATTTTTATCACATGCCCTCCCACTGTTAGTTGTTTAACATCTGCTATCAAGAAGTTACACATATTACAATTTAAACACTTATACATTTCTGTATTAATAACCCTATTCTGTGTGGGTAGAGAAATGGGGGGAGGGGATTTAATCTAGCTTGAAATAAATTTTTAAAACTTCGTCCCTTTTTCTGTACAAATAATGTTCTATCTCCCACAACTTTCATCATCTCTGCATCTGAATTAAATAATTTCCAGTTATTAATAACAATATTTTAATGGAAAAAGTATCTATGCTGTTTTCAATCTGCATCGACGTCACAAAATCACTTTGTTTTTTATTAACATTTTCAGACACTTTTGGCTTGTGTCTATTACATCGACTTTCTTCTAGAGCTTCTGCTACTACTTTCTTAGGATACCCTCTACTCACAAAATTAGCACATAAAGCCTCACTTTCTCTGACAAAATCACTTTTCTTGTCAGTTAACCTATCTACCCTTTTCATTTGACTCAACTATATTATTTTAGTTTTGTTTGGATGTAAACTATCATAATGCAGATATGCATTATTTTGAAACTTTTTTTTATATATAGAGGTGCATAGACCCTCATCTTCCTTATAAATATTTAAATCCAAATAGTTGATACTCAATGTGTCACAGGCTGATGTAAATTTTAAATAAGAGCATACCTCATTTAAATACTTAAGAAATAGATCAATATCATCCCCTCTCCAAACAAGAAAAACGTCATCAATAAAACGTTTATAGAATATAATATTACACGTATATATACTTTCATAAATATGAACTCTCTCCCATCCCTGCATAAAAATATTTGCATAGCTCGGGGCCATTGCTGCCCCCATAGCTACACCATTCTTTTGTTTATATAGCTCACCATTAAATTCGAAGAAATTATAGCTTAAAATTAAATCTAACATTTCCATTATAAGCCCCAATGTACCATGTGAAAGCTTTCTAGCTCTAATTAGTTCAAACCTAACTATTTCCATTCCAGCATCGTTGGGAATAACAGTATATAATGACTTGATGTCAAGTGTAACAAGATAATCATTTTCGTCTATTTCTAGCTCCCTTATTTTATTTTTAAAATCAAAGGAGTCTTTTATATATGCATCATTGTCTACCGCTATTTGTTGTAAGTGTTTATCTACATAGATGGCAAGTGCTTCTGTTGTACTTCCACTGCTACTTACTATTGGGCGCAGAGGTGGTTTATCTAAATTTTTGTGGATTTTTGGCTGCCCAAATATACGACTAATTTTTGGTGCTGGAACCACCAAAAAATCCCTAATTTGCTTCGTAATTTGCCCTGTCAAAAATAGTACGTAGCAGTGGAAGTAAAACAGAAGCATTTACCATCTATGTAGATAAACAGTTACAACAAATAGTGGTAGACAATGATGCATATATAAAAGACTCCTTTGATTTTAAAAATAAGGGAGCTAGAAATAGACGAAAATGATTATCTTGTTACACTTGACATTAAGTCATTATATACTGTTATTCCCAACGATGCTGGAATGGAAATAGTTAGGTTTGAACTAATTAGAGCTAGAAAGCTTTCACATGGTACATTGGGGCTTATAATGGAAATGTTAGATTTAATTTTAAGCTATAATTTCTATGAATTTAATGGTGAGCTATATAAACAAACGAATGGTGTAGCTATGGGGGCAGCAATGGCCCCGAGCTATGCAAATATTTTTATGCAGGGATGGGAGAGAGTTCATATTTATGAAAGTATATATATGTGTAATATTATATTCTATAAACGTTTTATTGATGACGTTTTTCTTGTTTGGAGAGGGGGATGATATTGATCTATTTCTTAAGTATTTAAATGAGGTATGCTCTTATTTAAAATTTACATCAGCCTGTGACAAACTGAGTATTAACTCTTTGGATTTAAATATTTATAAGGAAGATGGGGGTCTATGCACCTCCATATATAAAAAAAGTTTCAAAATAATGCATATCTGCATTATGATAGTTTACATCCAAACAAAACTAAAAATGATATAGTTAATAGTCAAATGAAAAGGGTAGATAGGTTAACTTACAAGAAAAGTGATTTTGTCAGAGAAAGTGAGGCTTTATGTGCTAATTTTGTAAGTAGAGGGTATCCTAAGAAAATAGTAGCAGAAGCTCTAGAAGAAAGTCGATGTAATAGACACAAGCCAAAAGTGTCTGAAAATGTTAATAAAAAACAAAGTGATTTTGGGATGTCGATGCAGATTGAAAACAGCATAGATACTTTTTCCATTAAAAATATTGTTATTAATAACTGGAAATTATTTAATTCAGATGCAGAGATGATGAAAGTTGTGGGAGATAGACCATCATTTGTACAGAAAAAGGGACAAAGTTTTAAAAATTTATTTCAAGCTAGATTAAATCCCCCCCATTTCTCTACCCACACAGAATAGGGTTATTAATACAGAAATGTATAAGTGTTTAAATTGTAATATGTGTAACTTCTTGATAGCAGATGTTAAACAACTAACAGTGGGAGGGCATGTGATAACAATACAAGAAAAATATAGCTGCAAATCGAGATTTATTGTTTATTTAGGTATATGTATGTCCTGCAATTCATTTTATGTGGGGCGGACAACTAGAGAATTAAATAGATGCATTTATGAGCATAAATATGCAGTATCTGTGAAAGATAAAAAAATGCTTTTGGCAAACATTATAAAAATAATGCAAGTTGTCAAGTGAATTTCAAGTTTATTGTGTTAGACGAAGTGATAAATGTGCACAATAGATTTGATGCTGAAGATGAGCTCGGGTGGAAGGAATATGTTTGGCAAATTAAACTGACTGCATGCTATCCACCTGGAATGAATGATAGGTCTGATTTTGTGGCATATTTAAAAAAGAGGAAGTTACATCATAATTAAATGGTCATGTGTTTGTTTTAGTAGTATTTTAAGTTAGTAGTATTTTACTATATTATTCAGTCTGAGGAAGTCCAAGTTGGATGAAAGTGCTTACTGATTTTTGAGTCTGTGGATTAAAAGCAACTTTTTACTGTATTTTAAGTCTGTGGATTAAAAGCAGAAATTTTTTGAACTTCGTGTTCCTGACCTGTGGTTTACTTTGAAATTTTTAGCAAATACTCAAAGCAACTAATAGTCTGGGAATAAGATACTTTTATTAAGACCTTCCATTTATTTAGGGTATTCGGTGATTCTAGCACATCAAATACCTTGAAAGATGACTGCTGATACAAATAAAAATATTAAGACTAGAAATGTATTTGTAAACTGAAGAGATACATGCAAGATATATAGGTTCATAGGTAGGTTCTAGGCTATCTGCCCGAAGGCATTTATAAGCCTATCCAGAATGTGTTGGCTTTCGCTGCCCCCTTAGATTAGTTCCCTGTGCCTCTGTCCAGCAGAGCCACTGAAGTGATCCCCTAGGTAAACTTTGTTTCCCATCCACTCGTCAAGGTTTCTCTTGAAGAGTGTTAGCAAGGAGCTCTGCCTAATGTAGACTGGAATCTTGTTCCGAAGCATGGGAAGTCTCTGAGACAGGAATCTATCCCTCCAGCACGTCCTATTTATTGCTGTGGTGGAGTTTAGATCCCTAGAGCGTGTGGCTTGAGGGGATAAGGTTTTCTTTAGGTGGAGCATGTCCATCAATTCTGGGTTGGACATGGCCTTGTATGTCAGGCAGAGATCACCTCTGAATAGGCGGTATGCAACTGAGTACAGCTGTAGTTTCTTCAGTTGAGCTGCATAGGGCATCTGTTTGAGGCCAGTGATCTTCTTGGTGAGGCATTTCTGTGGTCTTTCCAACTGTTGCAGGTGTCTTGTAAGGTACATCCCAAATGGGGCGTTGTACTCTATGATGGGTCTGATGAGTCATATCGATGTAAAATACATGTTTTATAACCTCACAAAGTTAAATAATGCATATGGTCATGTACAAAGGTCAGGAATTTAAATCTCAGCCTGTAGCTCAAACAAGCAATGGCAAAAGGGGTTGGGAAGGTGGCCTAATGGTTAAGGTGTTTGCCTTACAAACACAAGGTGCAGGGTTTGAGTCTCGCAAGGGATAATTGGCTAGGCTTAAAATGGCTCGCAAGGGCAGTTAGCTTAGTACTAATCTATGAACCTATGAACCTAAACCATGTGGATAGTAACGCATCTTTTCAATGGCACAGCAGAAGTGAGGGAACCTGTCTATCTGTTCAGGATGCTACACAAAGGAAGGGAGTATACTCAGGTCCAGTACTGTCTTAATTCCCAAATGAAGGGTCATAACTCAGTGGAGAATTACATTGTCATGGTAGGTAGGTTGCAGCAATCCTCCTCACAAAAATAAAGAAAAAAATATGAAAAAAAAATATCCAGTTTGGTAGCTGCAGTTTTAGTTTCTGACTTCTAAGCTTCAACACAGCTATCAACCTAACAGAAATAATAGATGCAACACAGGGGACACCAGCATCATGCTTTGTGTATTCTTTTGCTGCAGTTTGTCAGCTTACAAGACAAGATTGTAGAAATAAGTCATCTTCAGTACTTGAATCTATCTTATTTGGCCATGTACATTCAAAAAGACTATATCACAAGTGAGCAATTCAGTCTGAAAGCAGCGCTGTGCATACAGTTAAGCTGCTTTCACGTTAAGTACTAGTTGCTTCAACTTCTAGCTAACTCAGGGAACATGGCAATGAGGATTCACCACTTTTTGGAAATGTGTCATTCTCAGTAGGGTATTTGCATTTTACTCTAAGCATTCTAAAATTGATTGATGAAAAAACAAACACAATGGCATTCTGGACATAAAGAATGGATTGAAAGATAGGAAAGGAATGTGAGAATTGAAAAGAATGCATACCTATTCACCAATACCTGTTTCATTTTACCTTAAGTTAGAACCAAACTCAGGAATCTCTTTGAAGCACTTATAAAAGTGAACATTATATAACTAACAAAACCAAAATCTGCCAATGAAAAGAAAACCAAACTTAAATTAGTTTTACCAGGGATGTCAAAAGTGTTCTCTTTAGCAGGTGCTTCAGAGAGGTGCTTTGCCAGTTCTTGGAAGTTCCAATGCTGTTTGTAATGATTTAAGCAGCTGCATAAATTATTTGCTTTTAGTGAGTGCCTGAGTGTGTATGTGTGTGTTAGTAACTAGTTACAGTGGGGGTCTATATCACTTTGTCAAATGCTTAATTGAGCGAATCGCTATTCATTGAATCCAATTCAATGAAAGCTTAATTAAGCGGACGATCATTTCAACGAAAAGTTTCCTAGGGAGAGGGACATGGTTGGCCATCTTCAGCAATTTGCCCTTTCCCCCACTGTAGTGCAGACTCAGAGTTGGTATATTTAGTTATGGGGTGTGGGCCACTTCACAGACTTTTAAATTTTGTTGTGTTTGTTACAGTCAGTAGCTGGCCCACTAGTCCTTTTTCCCTAGGAAAGCTTTTGCTGAAATGATTGCTCGCTTGAGTGTTCGCTGAATTGAGTTCGATGAATAGCAATTTGCTCATTTAAATGTTTGATAAAGTGATATAAACCTGTTACAGTGACTAGAGCTCCTATAGCTACTTGCTACAGTTTCCTGAAAAGTGTGGAGGATTTTATGTTGTCCTTACCTTTGGAAAATCACTACACTGCTGTTGGGAAGCTTGCCCAAGGTGTCAACTTACTTAGCTACAGCTCTGAATCAACACCAATATTGAAATGGTGAACTTTGTCAAAGCCAAACTATGGAATGTATGGTCATTTGCAGCTTTCATGTTTTTGTATGGAAGCAAGACATTTCATGACAGAGTTCTGCTTCATTCAGGAACACATTGGTTCAGTTATGGAAAAGTCTTGGAGCTCAAATGCTTCATTAAATGAAGCATTTAAAGTGAAGAAAAAATGGTAAGTTTTCTCACAAGCATAACGTAGCATTCTGGTGATTGTCTTCAGGACCCATTGTAGATGGGAAGAATAGTTTATCTTGCAGATATATTTAATGCAGTGAACGTGTTACAAGGTAATAATTAAAATAAGTTAACACTGTACGATGAGGTAAATGCATTTTAAATTGAGCTGAGTGTTTGAAGAGCCTGTGGTGACAGTAGAATAAAGGATATAGTTCACTGGTTGCCATCTCAACAGCACTGATACTGACTTTGAAAACATTAAACAAAGCAGTGCCACCTTTTTTCAGCATTGGAGAAGTTTTTGAGTTACTTTCCCGAAAAGGAATTGGACAACATTGACTGGATTTACAACCTATTCGTTTATGAACTCAGGAAAAACAGCTTTCTGTGGACAACAAGGAAAAGAAACAGCTGACTGAAGTTGCATGTGATAGACTCTTAAAGCTAAAGTCTGTGCCACATTTACTCCAGATGTTTTTGTCAGGCATGAAAGGTAAGTATTTATCCTTGTTATATAACGCCATAATTACATTGCTATAATTTTCTACTACCTGTTTGTATGAGACCAATTTCTCAGTTATATAAACTGTAAAGATAAAGCAATGCAACACTCTTTTGAGGATGGCCATCATCTTTGCCTTACTAAAATAACTCCTGCAATTGATACACAAAGCAGCAGGGACACATTTTTCTTTCAAATAAATATATACAACTGATACATGATATTTTGCAATAGTCTTACTACTGTATATAGAGTAAATTGACATATATTATTTTGGGATGGTCACAAGAGCATTCCAAAGTTGTTACAAGGATCACAGCAAGAAGGGTTTGGGAACCACTTAGGTACGTAATAGTCATGTTTTCTTGTCTAGGAAAAGACTGATAATTGGATATACCTGCTTCACATTCTTCTTTCATGATTTTTTAGGCAAAAATATATAAAGCCTTTGTAATGAGACTCTTGTTTTGGTAGAAGAATGTATATGAGTCATTATACATCAGAGTCTGCAACGCTGCAATTGTGCTGGTTAACAGAGCACACATTTTCAGACAGAATGGGCCCGATTACAAAAGACTTGCAGTCACTATAAGTGATCACTTACACTGAAAGATGGTCTTTTGGAGCTGTCCCTTGGTGTAAGCCTGTTTATAGATATGCCTTACACCAAAGTAAGGAATACAGGGATAGGGCTTTGAGGTGATCTGCATTGGACATGTTGCCTATGCCCTGTATTCCTCAATAAAATATTACAGGGTATAGGTAACATGTCCTATGCAGACTGCCTCAAAGCTCTATCCCTGTATTCTGTTTCTTACACGCTATTGAGGGTAGATCTATGCCCGGCATGCAAGACATTGTAGGACCCCACCCTGATGGACCTCCTGCATGTCCAGAAAACAAACAGCACCAGAATTACCCATTCTAAAGACTTAATCATTGCTTGTAATATAAACAGGACCACCTGGAGAAACAGGTATGTATCCCAGAGACTACCCCTTCTCTGGAACATGCACCCCATCCATGTGAAACAGAGTTTCTCTCTATCCCAGCTCACACCTGGAAAAAAATCATAGCTTTGTCCCTGTAAGCCATGGAGTTGGCTCAGGAGATTCATATTTTGAACAAAAAACTGTAAACTTCTTCCACTGTCCATGCATGACTTCCTAGCAGCTATCTTCATTCAAAAATGGGTGATGTTTGTCTAGAATTAGGGCAAGATCTTCCAGACTCTCAATTTAGAGAGTTTATGTAGGGAAAAAATACTCTGCTGAATTGTTGAGACAATTGTGAATATATCACTACTTGTTTCTATGGTGACTGCAATGGCATTTGGAGCAGTCCGAATAATATGGTGTTTGGAGTCCCTATATTGACACTGGAGTAAATGATATGTTTAGGTTAAAATGTTATGATAAAATGATCTTGGTTTTGATTTTTTTAAAGCAATAAGAACAGATTTTATTCAGTTATACAGTAACAAAATGTTAGCAATTAAGAAATGAATAATATGACGCTTGTTCCTAGTTTTAAAGTTCAACAACCAATTAATAACTTCTCAAACCATTGCATAAGTCCACATCACTTAACTACCACATTCACATAGAACAAAACAGACACAAACAAAACCAACTGACCAGAATTTCAGCGAAGAACCCATATGTACCCCCAATGAGGTATAAGCTCTCCCTTTACTAACATGGGCTGTAGTAAGATTCCCAATATTCATTCCTTGTTCAGCTTCCTGCTGCTCCAACTTTGACCTTCTAACTTAGTCTATGCATATGGCATGTCCAGTCCTCAGAGCAGGATTTCCAATATTTGAACCAAAGAGCCGAGAACATAACAACTTCTGGTCCATGCTGGTCATGTATCACTAAATAACAGTTTTGAATTGTACAGATCCAGCAACCAAACTTTGGTGTCTGAAGGGTCTATTGCTACTTTACAATATGCATCAAGATCTGCCACCCCTGCTTTCCTTGGTATAAACAATGTTTTTTTGGTCATGTGAAGGGGTGACCAGCCCACAGAATATCTGAGATAATAGCTTGTATTTTTCTTTTGAATTGTGGGTAGAAGAAAGCATACATAAGGTGTCATAGCAGAAATATCACCTCTGGGAGATCCCACAGCTTATCAGTTGAATTCTATCTGGGAAGCTCACAAGCATCTTCTTCTACTGATAAACCTAATACTAGAGTGCCCCCAGATTTGGACTAATATTCTCAGGAACACGTTGATGTGTTTACCTAAATATGTGCACTTCCTGACAGTTTCACAGCATGGAGTACGAATGGGCTGGCTAAAGACAAGAGTGGTGTTGTTTAACGGGAAGACAGTTTTATCCTTATTTTATATGAGCCCTGCTATCTGTTCCACTTGGTCAAAGATTTGGAAAATACTGGACTCTTGATGTACTGGATTGTTTATCCATAGAATGTAATTGTCTCTGAACCTAGTAGTTACCATCCAGCTTGTGTGTTGTTGATGTAGATGAGCCTCCAAAAATAAATCAACAACTGACAATGACATTACAAGATAAAGGGCAGCCCTGTCTAGTGACCCACCCTAGAAGATCTCTTCTGATACAAGATGGAGGGCAGCCCTCCTTAGTGACCCACCCTAGAAGATGTCTTCTGAGAGCATCCCATTCGCCTACACTCTTGCCTTAGGCCTTATGTATAGCAGCTAGTACTAGGCAACAAACAGTTGTGGGAAACCATGACTTTCCAAACCTTCCCATAGAAAGGGCCACAATGCAGAGTCAAACATCTTGTGGAAGTTTATTAGTAATATATCAGCTGGAATGTTGAGCCTTTGGCAGATTGATTGATTATTAAGCCTGGCCCTGACTGCATTGGGGTCCTTTTTTAAATTGCGCTTCATCTATATATACATGTTTGCATGCATGTATATATGTATGCATTTATTTAGTTAATTTAATTACTTTATTATTATATTTTTATTTATTTATTTAATTTCTTTTTTGCAATTATACTGCACACTTTATCATTTGTTAAGTCTATATTAGTGAATTTATATATTTCATTACTATTTAAAACTCGTTTTTTTTGGAGATTTTCTCCCTGGGCCTCCGTTGAAAAAGGGCGCAAGCTCAGATGAACTAACCCGGTCAACAAATGTCAAATAAATAAATTAATTAATATTTGTTAACTGAGTAAAACTGTGATCTGTATGGACTTATTTATGTTCATCCCAGGAAGAGAACAGTACAAATTCAGATGCATAAAAGGTATATATCAGTGACATGGAACTTTGAAGATATACAAACAGACATCAATGGTATCAACTGTTCATGCATTAATGAAGAAAGAACATATTTTAATAATAAGTACAGACGTGTTTGCTGTAGAGTAAAATGAATATGTAATATATTTACAAGGCATTGGCTTTCGATGATTGTCACTGTTAATGTGACACCCTGGCCCCATGTGCAAAAATAGGAAAAAGTGGTTGTGCATGAATGGATGGATAGATAAAAAACTTCTGCTGCTGAAAAATGAGTGGACTTTAGAGTATGTCAGACAATTACAGCGTATCAACCTATATTTTGTTCTACCAAAAGATTCTACCAAAGTTTCCTAAATGTATTCTCAGGTATATGGAGTAGCAGCCTGATTGGTATGGTCATCAGAGACAGACTCTTGCTGAAATTCTGATGATCCGAGGACCATTATAGCTCATGCAAGATAGCTTGGGATAAGGGTTGGATATTCATTAAGCACCATCTGAGATCAGGCAGGATAGTTGGGGATAAGGGTTGGATATTCATTAAGCACCATCTGAGATCAGGCAGGATAGGTGGGGATAAGGGTTGGATATTCATTAAGCACCATCTGAGATCAGGCAGAAGAGTTGGGGATAAGGATTGGATGTTCATTAAGCACCATCTGAGATCAGGCAGGATAGTTAGGGATAAAGGTTGGATGTTCATTAAGTACCATCTGAGATCAGGCAGGATAGTTGGGGATAAGGGTTGGATGTTCATTAAGCACCATCTAAAATCAGGCAGGATAGTTGGTGATAAGGGTTGGATGTTCATTAAGCACCATCTGAGATCAGGCAGGAAAGTTGGGGATAAGGGTTGGATGTTCATTAAGCACCATCTTAGATCTGGGAGGATAGTTGGGGATAAGGGTTGGATGTTATTAAGCACCATCTGAGATCAGGCAGGATAGTTGGAAATAAGGGTTGGATGTTCATTAAGCACCATCTGAGATCAGGCGGGATAGTTGGGGATAAGGGCTGGATGTTCATTAAGCACCATCTGAGATCAGGCAGGATAGTTGGGGATAAGGGTTGATGTTGATTAAACACCATCTGAGATTAGTCAGGATAGTTGGGGATAAGGGCTGAATGTTCATTAAGCACCATCTGAGATCAGGCAGGATAGTTGGGGATAAGGGTTGGATGTTCATTAAGCACCATCTGAGATCATAGGTTCATAGGTAAGTACTAGGCTATCTGCCCGAAGGCATTTATAAGCCTAGCCGGAATGTGTTGGCTTTCGCTGCCCCCTTAGATTAGTTCCCTGTGCATCTGTCCAGCAGAGCCATTGAAGTGATCCCTGGGGTAAACTTTCTGTTTCTCATCCACTCGTCAAGGTTTCTCTTGAAGAGGGTTAGCGAGGAGCTCTGCCTAATGTAGATTGGAATATTGTTCCAGAGCATGGGACGTCTTTGGGACAGGAATCTATCCCTCCAACACGTCCTATTTATTGTTGTGGTGAGGTTTAGATCCCTGGAGCGTGTGGCTCGAGGGTATATGGTTTTCTTTAGGTGGAGCATGTTCATCAATTCTGGGTTGGACATGGCCTTGTATGTAAGGCAGAGATCACCTCTGAGTAGGCGGTATGCAACCAAGTACAGCTGGAGTTTCTTCAGTCGAGCTGCATAGGACATCTGCTTGAAGCCAGTGATCCTCTTGATGAGGTACTTCTGTGGTCTTTCCAGTTGTTGCAGGTGTCTTGTAAGGGACATCCCAAATGGGGCATTGTAGTCTATGATGGGTCTGATGAGTGATGCATAGAGGGGTCCAATGACCTCTTTCGATCTGGATGCAAACCCTTTTGTGATTAGATGGGCCACATAGAAGGATTTTCTAACCACTTTGGCAATGTGATTATCAAAGGAGAGGTTACTATCTACTTGGATCCCCAGATCCCTTATTACATCACCCATATTTAGGGGGCTACCACCTATGTGGTAGTTTGTGGGTACTTTGTTTTTTTCCAAAGGGGATGACTATGCACTTTTTGGCATTTAGCTTGAGGCCATGGTTTTGACACCAGGTATCTGTCAATTATAGCCCCAAGTTTGTAGTCGTCTGCGAACTTGGTCAGCCATAGTCCTCCTGCGCTTGCCTGTACCTCTGAGAAGTATATGCCGGACAGAGGGGTCCTAGGACTGAGCCCTGGGGAACCCCACTTGTAACTGGTTTAGAGTCAGACCTAGCTCCCAAAACTCTTTCCATGTGGGTTCTGTCCGTGAGCCAGTTGGCATCCCATCTCGTGATGTAGGGGTTTATGTTCAGGCTGGTGAGCTTGTCTATAATACCTGAGTGGGGAATGGTGTCGAAGGCCTTTGCAAGGTCTAGGTAGGCTTTCCCTTGTCTATAGCCAGGCAAGATAGTTGGGGATAAGGGTTGGATGTTCATTAAGCACCATCTAAAATCAGGCAGGATAGTTGGTGATAAGGGTTGGATATGATCTAAAGACTGTGTTTTCTGATCCCATTTGATTCTGCATGTCCACGGTTTCTTCTATGCAGTGTTACCTAAGGCAATGCATTTATGAAGTAGGTCACTTATCCCAGGAAATGTCTTTCTATAATACAAGCTCTCTGACCAAACAAAAATATGCTGTTTGTGCATTTTTTCCCTTATGCAAAACCAAGTGGGATGTGAAAAGGCAGTCTTTAGATAATATCATACCCTTATCTCTGACTATACTTTTTGTACATATTTCTCTTATGGAATACATTTTTCTGTTACTTCAGTTTGTCTAGGAAAAAGCTCAGGAACCGAAGTCTGCAACTGGAACCAAAAGAAGCTTTCTTCATCTCACAGTGCTACCTTATGTTACAAATCAATCTAATGCTGCAGTTCATTTGTGTAACTACATTTCCGAAGAACGTATTTAAAATAAGTCAGTCACCAAAATACAGAAAACTATGGATTAATTTTGCTTGAAGAATGTGAATGCTGGAACCACAATCTTTGTGACAGGCAAGAGCGTATAATAACTGGACTGGTGCATTATTTTGAATGTGAGGTAGTTTTGTGGGTTTACTATCAAAAGGACGAAAATCACATCCGTGAGCAGTGATTTCTGCAACAAATAATGCCGACTCATGAATATGAAGTAGGTTGTATGATCGACGCACCAACTTCGACAAATTCTGTCATCCTTAAGGTGGAACTCTCCCATAGAAATCCATGCTATAACTCCGTGCCCTGTGTACGTCTTTCTAAACGGACGTACAAATGAACGTCGACATTCCGACAGTCACTCCTACCATGGTCGAGGAGGTGTCTGTCGAGTATGTCACTGTCAACCTTTTGATTGTAAACCAGTTTTGTGAGGGGTGTATTAGTATATGCAATCAGGCATCTTCCATGTCCACTATAATCAATGATGAATGTGCGGAACTTAAATGAATGAAAGAAGGAATGACTAACATCTGGGACATTCTGTTCCTTGCAAGTTTGTCCGAAGCTGTCAGATCAAGAGTGGCAATGCAGTAAGGCTGCAGGAAACAGTTTTCATGAGTTGTCAAGAAGCAGAACCAGGGTGGTTCAGAGAACATTGCTGCCAAAGTCAAGCCAAGCATGCTTCATCAGGCTAAGCATGTTTTCCGGATAAAACTGTAAACTCTACTACAGAAAACATGCTGAGAGAACTACTTTGATGGGAGGGGTGCATCCACTTGTTGCATGTTTGCTGGTTAGGTTCTAGAGCTGTTTAGCAGAGGAATGTCAGCTTCAAGGAAAAAGCAGAATTATATGATCTTAAAAAATGACCAGACCACCACTACAAATGTGAATGGATAAACTAAAGCAGTAAGAGAGATTCTGTTCCTGCCTAAAACCTTGTAAAACTAAAATCCTTCCCAGAAAGATTAATTACAGTTAGATATCAATGAACCATCCTCAGAGAAGCTTCACTGAACAAAATGTTACCATTGTGAGAGACGTTTATCATATACAGAAATACTCCACAAAAAAGCACCAGAAACACATATCCAATCCCAACTATCTATCTATCTATCTATCTATCTATCTATCTATCTATCTATCTATCTATCTATCTATCTATCTATCTATCTATCCATCCATCTAGTTCTCTCTCTATTATCAGTTTCATAGGATTTATACAGTTTCAAGGCGGTTTAGTCTTGTGATCATCAATGCTTTGTCAATACCCACCCCCCCACAAGCTGTATCCTTTTTCTCAAAGAAGCCCAGTCTATTTAGTCAGAAGGTACATTTAAGGAAAGCCATCCAATTATCCCAGTTCTGTCTGAAGGATGATAGTATTTTGTACTGTTTTACCTGGAGGGGGCAGCTTATTCCAGAGAAGGGGATATTCTGCATAACGAATCTGTCTCTTCAATGGGATCTAGTTGTCCGTTGTTGAAGATTTAGGTCCCTGGTTCTGGTGTTTGCTAAGCTATTAAACATGCAGTGATACAGGGGATCAAGGACAACAGGATAGGTGAGGCACAAATTACAGCTCAAGAGTCAGTAAGATACGGACTAAATGGATGATGCTTCAAGCCTCTTTTGCTAGCTCAGATCTTTATGCCTGAAATCTTCTTAGTTAAGAACTTCTGGGGCTTCTGTTAGGTAGAAGCATCTGGATCTTCTCTAGTTGTTTCATAGATTTATAGTTTCATAGTTTAGGATGGCAGTATAAACATCTGAAGACCATCACAGTAGAGACTGCATAACCCACACATAGAATTTGGACTGAACCAGATCATCAAGTTCTTAAATGATTCAAATGAACTACTTTGTCTAACATTTAGTAGTATTTTGCTTCAGGATAGGACTATACTTTGAGCAATAAATGTTGACATCCTTCTGTATCACTGTTGCAGTATTCTAACTAGCAGGATCTCCCACCCAGGGCAGCCTGATGCTTGGCCAGTATACAAAATCCTATTGATCTTGTATGCACTGTGTGTCACACTTGTGCTCCCCACACAGAACGAAAGGCATAAAAGGGATGTACGGATACAACTACCTAGAACTTCTTTGCTTCCAGTTTGAACTCCAGTTTTGCTAATTGGTTTGAACACCTTGTTGCTGTACTGAATACTTAACCACCTGGTAAGTGCCCCATTGGGGATGATTTTTTTTCTTTTCTTGGTTTTGTGTTTTATTTTGCTACCTAGAGTTCAAGTCATCCAAGAAGGGGAAAATGTCAGTATGGGAGGCAGATTTCCCATAAGGATCATCATGAACAGTGTCTTTTTCATTTAGGTGCTTCCCATGACCATGCATCTTGCAGTATCTGCAAGGCATTTGTGTCTTAGACACTCAGAAGCCATTTGTCTTCCCTGGCCATTTATCTTGAAAACCAGTGGTTTAAACAGTAAGCCCAGGTTACCATGACAGAATCCTTTAACCCCAAGATACTCCCGCTAGGTTAGAAGAAGACCAAGAATTCTCAACCAGATTCTTTAGCTGTCCAGCCACTACCAGATGTCCCTTTAGAAGCGGGTAATATCTCTGTATGTCATTTGGTATCTACATCAGATACCTTTGCCATGACCCCATTGGAGGCCAGGATGGATCCATCTTTCCACATGTCCTCTGAAGCTTTACAAGCATCTGCTCAAGACATCGAGGGGGAACCTCAGTTTGTTACCTCGGTTGGTCTTAGAGAGTTCCCACAGATATTGGTCAGGAAGGAGGTTCCGGGTTCTCTTTTTGAATCTTGCCAAGGGTCAGAAACTCTGGTATTTGTTAGGACTGATGTCCCTTCCAAGAAAAGACAAAAAAATGAAGCATGTTTCTTTTGGTCCATCCTAAGGATTGCGAAAGGGAACAGCAAGAGTTTACTCAGGGCTTCTAATCTGCCCTGATTGCCCTAAAGCCTCAAATGATTTCATAACCTGCTCCTCCTTGGACCTCTATGTCTTCTAAATGTTATAGGGAACCCGATTCCTCGGATGAAGATTCCCTACCTGTTGAGGGGTCCTTGTCCTATTCTTCACAGATGCCTTTACCTTTGGCTTATGGTTCTGATGAAGAGGAGTCTGTTAGCCCTGAGTCTCCTTTTAAGGAATTGTCCTTTGGGGACACAATTGCTAGGATAATGGAATACTTTAAGTTGGATTCTTCTCAAGTGTCTGATATTCACAGAAGATATTAAGAGTTGCTTCAAGTGGATATTCCTAAGCCATCGGCAGTTCCTTCTGTGTTGCTACCTTGTTAGATACTTTCATTGCTGCTTCTATGTCTCCTGATTCTCAGCCTTCTGCTCTTAAGAAACCTGGGAGGTTCTATAAGGATCCTGAGGATTGACACATTTTATTTAAATGTCCTTTTGCTAATCCTGAAGTGGTGTCAGTCTCTTCTGAAAAACCTTCTAAGCTTTTGACCTCTTTCAAACTTCTGTCTTCTGTTAAGGATAGTAGGGCAGTAGAGAGGACTGGTAAGAACATTTGCACTGCTTCTACTTTTGCCTTTAGAGGTGTTAATGACCAGACTCACATGACCGGGTATGTTCTGACCTCGATTGCTGAAGCCTGTCAGGTTATTTCTGACCTTTCTGATTCTGATGACAAATCCTCTGCCTTATCTATTTTAGGTTCTGATTCTCAAGAGACTCACCACTCTTTTAGGTGTAGCTATGATGCAGCTAATGCCTCTTCCAGGGCTGTGGCTTTTGAGTCTGTCATGAGGTGTTATTCTTGGCTTCATCTCCACTGTCTGCCTGAGGACATTAAGACCAAGTTGTTGAATGTTCCTTTGGACAACAAACATCTTTTTGTGACTGCTGCTGCTGACATGTTTAAGTCTCTTCAAGAGAAAGGCAAATTTTTGTCTCTCCTCTCTATAAGTTCCAGAGGAATTATCCTTCTAGGTGTGCTTTTGTTCGTAGGTAACTCTGCCAGGCCTTCAAGGGCAGGAAGGGTGATAGGCGGGTCCCCTTTGTTAAGGCTTCTCAGATTTTTGTGGTCCAGAAGCCTCCTTTATCTGATAAGCCTGCTTCTCTTTGACAGTTTGTTCCCCTCCCCTTTTAGACCAGGTTCCTTTGTCCCTTCGGTTTTCCCATTGTCTTCCAAATTGGCATCTCATCACTTCAGACTCTCGGGTTCTATCATCCATCAGGGTTACTTCATGACTTAGAAGTCTCCCCCACCTTTTTCAGGGGTTCCTCAACCTCCTCTAGAGTAACTTCCTCATTTCCAGGAGGCTCTAGGGCTCCTGGTGAACCAATGAACCATTCAACCTGTGCCCCTTCCCAAGTGGGAAAGTGTTTTAAATCCAGGATGTTCCTTGCTTCTTAAAAGGAAAGCTCTTGAAGACCTACAGTAAATTCTCAGTTAACCGGAACTCAAGCGACCAGAAAAAATAATTGAAGAAATACAGCACAATTTTCATGTGTTGCACTTTCTGTTTCCCCCCTCACAGAAACATACCTAACGTTTTTAGAGTTTTAGAGTATTAAAAAGGACCTTGCCCTCACCAAGGCTTTTGACACCATTCCCCACTCAGGTATTACAGAAAAACTCACCAGCCTGAACATAAACCCCTACCTCACGAAATGGGTTGCCAACTGGCTTACAGACAGAACTCACTTGATAATAATAGCAGGCCCCAGGTCCGTCTCTAAACCAGTCACAAGTGTTGTCCTACAAGGCTTGGTCTTGGGACCTTTACTGTTCAGCATATACTTCTCAGAAGTGCAGGCAAACACAGGAGGACTATGGCTAACCAAGTTTGCCGTTGACTGCAAACTGGGAGGCCATAATTGACTCTCCGGCTGACACGGACATCCTCCAAAAGGGCCTTACTGAGACAGACACTTGGTGTCAAAGTCATGGCCTCAAGCTAAATGCCAAAAAATGCGTAGTCATCCCATTTGGGAAAAACAAAACACCCACGAATTACCACATAGGTGGCATCCCCCTTAATACAGAGGAGGTAATAAGAGATCTGGGGACCCAGGTAGATAGTAATCTCTCCTTTGACAATCATATTGCCAAAGTAGTTAGGAAATCCTTCTATGTGGCCCATCTAATTACTAAAGGGTTTGCATCTAGAAATAAAAAGGTTACAGTGCTCCTCTACTCTTCACTCATCAGACCCATCATAGAGTACAATGCCCCATTTGGGATGTACCTCACAAGACACCTCCAACAGCTGGAAAAACTACAAAAGTACCTCACCAAGAGGATTACTGGCCTCAAACATATGTCCTATGCAGCCTGACTGAAAAAACTCTGACTGTACTCAGTGGCATATCGCTTATTCAGAGGTGATCTCTGCCTGACCTGCAAAGCCATGTCCAACTCAGAATTGACGGACATACTCCACCTAAAAAAATCCAAGTCACTGCGAGCCACGCGCTCTAGTGAGCTAAACCTTACCACAACAATAAATAGAACATGCTGGAGGGATAGATTCCTGTCACAGAGACTCCCCATGCTTTGGAACAAAATTCCAAACTACATTAGGCAGAGCCCCTCACTAACACTCTTCAAGAGAAACCTTGATGGGTTGATGGGTAACAGAAAATATACCCCTGGGATCACTTCATTGGCTCTGCTTGACAGAGGATCTGTTAATTAATCAATGGGGCAGCGAAAGCCGATGCACTCTGGCTAGGCTTATAAATGCCCTCAGGCGGATAGCCTAGTACCTACCTATGAAGCTATGAACCTATAAACCTATAAGATAGGAATACACTCCCTCTCTCCACAACCTAAGAACAAGTCAAAGCAAATAAATAGTATAAGGTACAGTATTAGTTAGGCCTATTTTAATAGTAACACGTAAGCAACCAGAAACTACAGTTATCCAGCATCTACCAATCCCCATGGGTGCTGGTTAACTGAGAGTTTGCTATATTCTGGATCTCTCATGGGTCAACACCTTTCTCAAGCTCCCTTCTTTCTGGATGCTTACTCTTCAAACCCTGTTTCCTCTTTTACTACCGCAGGCTTTTCTGGCGTCTTCGTATCTGAAGGATGCTTACCTTCATATCCCTCTTCACTCCCTTTCAGGAAATTTTTAAGTTTCTCTGCATCTTCCTTTCATTTTCAGTTCTCTGCTTTGCTCTTTGCCTGTCTACTGCCCCAAGTATTCACAAAATGCCTAGCTCCTGTGATAGCTTTCTGCAGGCTTCAAGGCATTCATATTTTTCCTTATCTAGATAACCTGTTACATCAGGCGCCTTCCCCCAGTCACAGGATCTGGAGTTCACAGTCTCTGTTCTTTCAAGTCTGGGGGTTTACTGCCAACTTCAAAATGTCCATTCTTAGGATCACGTGTAACTGGGATGCAGGGTTCAGACAGCGCCAATGTTAGCCTCTCTTCCACATCCAAAAGTTTTGTCATTGACAGCCTTCTTTCAGACTCTTCTTTCTCTGACTGGCATGCCATCCAGAGAGTTTCTACAGGCCCTGGTATTCTTGACCTCTTGCCAGACGGCATATTCAGAAGCTTCAGTGGTACCTCATATCAGTTTGCTGTAGCACTGTCACAGTCTGGATTTCAGTGTACCTCTCCTTTTTGTCTAAAAAAGGAATTTGATTGGTGGATTCAACAGTTTGCTCTCAACCCAGACCGGCCCTTTCAGCCTCCATTTCCTTCTCAAAAAGTCTTCACTGATGCCTCAGACATGGGATGGGGTCTCTGCCCCTCCATCAGACATCAGACCATATCAACATTAATGAGATGAGAACTCTGATTCTGGTCTTTCAAGCTTTTCACCCCATGTTCTCTCCAGGCACCTTGAATATGTACAAAGACAACACTACAGTCATGTGGTATGTCAACTAGCAGGGGGGCACAAAATCTTACCTCTTCTGCAGGGTGGCTCTTCAGGCTTGGAAGGTGGCTCTCAATTATCAGTTAACTCTTCAGGCAGTGTATGGTTTCCTATCATTATTTTGAATGACACTCGGTCGACCGCACTATGTTCGACAATGGAAAGTCAAACACAGCAATGTCGAACTTTAAAAGCAAGCCTAGGAACAGGTTTTAACATGGGTCGAGATAGGGCCGAGGTTTGTAGTTCGGCAATAGCAGTGAACCCCTATCTCGACCCATGTAACCCACCATATACTGATTGCAGGAGTAACCCAATATGTTACTGATTGCAGGGGTAACCCACCACATTACTGATTGCAGGAGTAACCCAACATGTTACTGATTGCAGGAGTAACTCACCACATTACTGATTGTAGGAGTAACCCACCATGTTACTGATTGCAGTAGTAACTCACCACATTACTGACTGTAGGAGTAACCCACCATGTTACTGATTGCAGGAGTAACCCAACATGTTACTGATTGCAGGAATAACCCACCATGTTATTGATTGCAGGAGTAACACAACATGTTACTGATTGCAAGGGTAACCCACCACATAACTGATTGCAGGAGTAACCAAACATGTTACTGATTGCAGGGGTAACCCACCATGTTACTGATTGAAAGAATAACCCACCATGTTACTGATTGCAGGAGTAACCCACAACATTACTGATTGCAGGAGAAACCCAACATGTTAATGATTGCAGGGGTAACCCACCACATTACTGATTGCAGGAGTAACCCACCATGTTACTGATTGCAGGAGTAACTCACCACATTACTGACTGTAGGAGTAACCCACCATGGTACTGATTTCAGGAGTAACCCAACATGTTACTCATTGCAGGGGTAACCCAACACGTTACTGATTGCAGGGGTAACCCAACATGTTACTGATTGCAGGAGTAATCCACTATGTTACTGATTTCAGGAGTAACTCACCACATTACTGATTATAGGAGTAACCCACCATGTTACTGACTGCAGGAGTAACCCTACATGTTACTGATTGCAGGGGTAACCCACCACAGTACTGATTGCAGGATTATCCCAACATGTTACTGATTGCAGGAGTAACCCACCATGTTACTGATTGCAGGAGTAACCCAACATGTTACTGATTGCAGGGGTAACCCACCACATTACTGATTGCAGGAGAAACCCACCATGTTACTGATTGCAGGAGTAACTCACCACATTCCTGATTATAGGGGTAACCCACCATGTTACTGATTGCAGGAGTAACCCAACATGTTACTGATTGCAGGGTTAACCCACCACATTACTGATTGCAGGAGTATCCCAACATGTTACTGATTGCAGGAGTAACCCACCACATTACTGATTGCATGAGTAACCCAACGTGTTTCTGATTGCAGGGGTAACCTGCCACATTACTGTTTGCAGGAGTAACCCAACATGTTACTGATTGCAGGTTAACCTACCACGTTACTGTTTGCAGGAGTAACCCACCATATTACTGATTGCAGGAGAAACCCTACATGTTACTGACTGCAGGGGTAACCCACCACAGTACTGATTGCAGGAATAACCCACTATGTTACTGATTGCAGGAGTATCCCACCATGTAACTGATTGCAGGAGTAACCCACCACTTTACTGATTGCAGGAATAACCCACCATGTTACTGATTGCAGGAACAACCCAACATGTTAATGATTGCAGGGGTAACCCACCACATTACTGATTGGTGGAGTAACCCACTATGTTACTGATTGCAGGAGTAACTCACCACATTACTGATTGTAGGAGTAACCCACCATGTTACTGACTGCAGGAGTAACCCAAAATGTTACTGATTGCAGGAGTAACCCACCATGTTACTGATTTCAGGAGTAACCCAACGTGTTACTGATTGCAGGGGTAACCCAACATGTTACTGATTGCAGGGGTAACCCAACATGTTACTGATTGCAGGAGTGACACACCATGTTACTGGTTGCAGGAGTAACCCACCACGTTGCTGATTGCAAGAATAACCCACCATGTTACTGATTGCAGGAGTAACCCAACATGTTAATGATTGCAGGGGGTAACCCACCATATTACTGATTGCAGGAGTAACCCAACATGTTACTGATTGCAGGAGTAACTCACCACATTACTGATTATAGGAGTAACCCACCATGTTACTGATTGCAGGAGTAACCCACCATGTTACTGATTGCAGGAGTAACCCAATATGTTACTGATTGCAGGGGTAACCTACCTAGTTACTGTTTGCAGGAGTAACCCAACATGATACTGATTGCAGGGATAACCCACCACATTACTGATTGCAGGAGTAACCCACAATGTTACTGATTGCAGGAGTTACTCACCACATTACTGATTATAGGAGTAATCCACCATGTTACTGATTGCAGGAGTATCCCAACATGTTACTAATTGCAGGAGTAACCCACCATGTTACTGATTGCAGGAATAACCCACTATGTTACTGATTGCAGGAGTATCCCACCATGTAACTGATTGCAGGAGTAACCCACCACATTACTGATTGCAGGAATAACCCACCATGTTACTGATTGCAGGAACAACCCAACATGTTAATGATTGCAGGGGTAACCCACCACATTACTGATTGGTGGAGTAACCCACTGTTACTGACTGCAGGAGTAACTCACCACTTTACTGATTGTAGGAGTAACCCACCATGTTACTGATTGCAGGAGTAACCCAAAATGTTACTGATTGCAGGAGTAACCCACCATGTTACTGATTTCAGGAGTAACCCAACATGTTACTGATTGCAGGGGTAACCCAACATGTTACTGATTGCAGGGGTAACCCAACATGTTACTGATTGCAGGAGTGACACACCATGTTACTGGTTGCAGGAGTAACCCACCACGTTGCTGATTGCAAGAATAACCCACCATGTTACTGATTGCAGGAGTAACCCAACATGTTAATGATTGCAGGGGGTAACCCACCATATTATTGATTGCAGGAGTAACCCAACATGTTACTGATTGCAGGAGTAACTCACCACATTACTTATTATAGGAGTAACCCACCATGTTACTGATTGCAGGAGTAACCCTACATGTTACTGATTGCAGGGGTAACCCACCATATTACTGATTGCATGGGTATTCTAGCATGTTACTGATTGCAGGAGTAATCCACCATGTTACTGATTGCAGGAGTAACCCAATATGTTACTGATTGCAGGGGTAACCTACCTAGTTACTGTTTGCAGGAGTAACCCAACATGATACTGATTGCGGGGGTAACCCACCACATTACTGATTGCAGGAGTAACCCACAATGTTACTGATTGCAGGAGTTACTCACCACATTACTGATTATAGGAGTAATCCACCATGTTACTGATTGCAGGAGTAACCAAAAATGTTACTGATTGCAGGGGTAACCCACCACATTACTGATTGCAGGAGTAACCCAACATGTTACTGATTGTAGGGGTAACCTACCACATTACTGTTTGCAGGTGTAACTCAACATGTTACTGATTGCAGGGGTAACCCAGCACATTACTGTTTGCAGGAGTAATCCAACATGTTACTGATTGCAGGGGCAACCTACAATGTTACTTTTTGCAGGGGTAACCCACCATGTTACTGATTGCTGGGGTAACCCACCACATTACTGATTGCAGGAGTATCCCAACATGTTACTGATTGCAGGGGTAACCCACCATGTTACTGACTGCAGGAGTAACCCAACATGTTACTGATTGCAGGGGTAACCTACCACATTACTGTTTGCAGGAGTAACCCAACATGTTACTGATTGCAGGGGTAACCCACCACGTTACTGTTTGCAGGAGTAATCCAGCATGTTATTGATTGCAGGGGTAACCTACAACGTTACTTTTTGCAGGAGTAACCCACCATGTTACTGATTGCAGGAGTAACCCACCATGTTACTGACTGCAGGAGTAACCCAACATGATACTGATTGCAGCGGTAACCCACCATGTTACTGATTGCAGGAGTAACCCACCATGTTACTGATTGCAGGAGTAACTCACCACATTACTGATTATAGGAGTAACCCACCATGTTACTGATTGCAGGAGTAACCCAACATGTTACTGATGCAGGGGTAACCCACCACATTATTGATTGCAGGAGTATCCCAATATGTTACTGATTGCAGGAGTAACTCACCACATTACTATTTATAGGAGTAACCCACCATGTTACTGATTGCAGGAGTAACTCAACATGTTACTGATTACAGGGTTAACCCACCACATTATTGATTGCAGGAGTATCCCAATATGTTACTGATTGCAGGAGTAACCCACCACATTACTGATTGCAGGATTAACCCAACATGTTACTGATTGCAAGGGTAACCCACCATGTTACTGTTTGCAAGAGTAATCCAACATGTTACTGATTGCAGGGGTAACCTACCACGTTACTGTTTGCAGGAGTAATGCACCATGTTAGTCAAAGAATGAATACAATAATGATGATGGCCATGGGAGGATTGCGGCAAGAAAGTTTTTGATATTGGTACATAGATACTCAACTCCTGCCCAGAACTATACAACCAAGTACTAATAGTAAGTATAACAATGCAAAGGAAGAGTTCAGTAAAAAATACACAGGAGGAACAAAGGTGCTTGTGAGTGAGTGCAAATCAAAATATTTTGCAATACAGGTAAAGTTAAGCCTCAGACTTTTACTTCCACATCATTATAAGTTGAAAAGGCAGTAACATCAACATTACAGGAACTGCTGCACCAAAAACAGCCTGACAAGCTGTAATAAAAGAGGTAATTCTTGCCCTTAAGGACAATTCAAGTCAAATTGGTTTAATTCAGGTTGGAGGAGAAGACCTAGTGAAGGAGTGGTGGCTTAACTGAAAGTAGAAACTCTGCTGCCCAGCAATTTAATTTGCACAAAATGCTGGATACTTAGAGAAACACAAGTCCAAAGTATAAGATAGTACTTTACATACTGTAATATAAACGCATGTGTTGTTTGCAAATGCTGTCAAATTAAGCCTGGTAGGTAATAGGGAACTTCCACAGGGAGATAAAAGACAATGTGACTTATTTCAGTAGGAGAAACAGCAGTAAGGAAAATAATTTACAGTGAGGTACTAGAAAGAAAGCTGATGTTGTCCCCTTGGTGGTGGTTATTGCAGTGGGAGTGTTAGTCGTTTTGTTAGGAACTGTTAATTCTCAAGTGTCACAGCACTGGAGGATGATGTGGTTGTTGACTTAATTTGCTAACGACAGTTTGCATCTTCCAACCAAAGCACAGATAATTCATCTAGTTTTATCTTTTTTTTTTTTACTTATGAGCTACAGTTTCCCACCAGAAACACAGCCTTGTTTTGCTGCATTATGTAGGATCTGATGTTAAGTTGTCTATCTCGCCTTTGTTCTTGCTGGTTGGGATCGGAGCCGATCCTTGGCTCTGACTCGGCCATCTTCTATAGCTCGAGAGCTGTTTACTGGCTCTAGGCTACCCCTTATCCCATGATGCCTAGCGATAGCTACCCAGATCTAGTTTGCCGCTTCAGCTGTGAGGTGTCGTTTTTCTGGTTCAGGCTCATATAAAGTTTTTTTGTATAACTTTCTTACTATAGAATTCTATATTTCAGTGTTTTATTGTTAATGATTAGTCTTATTTTTTGTAATAGCTAGTATTTAGTTGTAGTATTCCTTCTTTACCTTGTAGAACTAGTTTAACTTAGAGAGTTCCCCCCCATCCTCTTCTTGTCAGGTTAGTCGTTTAAGTTAGAGGCTTTCCTTCTACCTTTCTTCATAGGCTAGCTGTTTAAGTTAGAGGCTTTCCTATTTAAAAAAAAAAAAAAAAAAAACTTTATCTGTAGTCTTGCAGTATAGTGTGTTTTTTTGTGTAGACTGTATTTTGCTTTGGTAGCTGTTGTTGTATTTGTTGTTTCCCTCTTTCAGGATGTCGAAGGAATCCAAAGTGTCTGGATTCAAGAAGTGTGACTCATACTGTCAGAAAATGTCTCTGTCAGATGGGCACACTTCTTGCGTCTATTGTTTAGGTGCTGTGCACCTGCAGGACTCTTGTTCTATCTGCCATGCCTTTAGTCCAAGAGTTTTGCAGGAGCGTAAGAATAAACTTATTCTTAGGGGTCTTTTAAAACCCCAGGATTCACCGGCTAAGAGCTCTCACCCTGTGAAATCCCCTAAATCTACCAAGCAGTTGGCTCCAAGTTCGGAGCCATCCTCGGTTCGGACTCTACCTTCTACTTTGGTTCCGGCTGGTACCGAGAAGACTATCTCCCTGTCGGCTCCATCAGAAACTTCGGAGCCTTCACGGAGCCACAAGAGGCTGAGGTCCCCTTCATTGGAATTGGTACATTCAGCTGCTCGATCTCCTTTGCTTCAGAGTGAGCACAGTCACCGATCCTCTCACTCCTCTCAATCCTATAGGTTGTCCGATCACGATGTGGAGAGAGTGGTCAGTAGGTTGCTAAAGTCGCAGGCACTTGCCAAGATATTGTCCAGCCCTCCTCAACAGGTGTCGGCTCCATCCACCTCTATCAATGTTTCTCCTCCGACTCCAATGAGTTCGGAGCTGGAGTTCATTGGGGTTCGAGTAGTGGAACCCTCGGCTCCAATAACTCTATCTCCTTCAGTTCTGATGTCAGCTCCGATCCCTTCGGTGGTGCCTTCTGTTGAGGGATCTAGGTGCCAGGGTTCCCTCATCAGCTCCGAGGAGGAGAGTGACATTGGACCCTTGTCCGACCCCGTTCTCCCTCTCGAAGCTTCAGCGCAGGTGAGCTCAGCTCCTACATTGGCCTCGGAGCCAATTCCCTCAGTGCGGAGAAGGATTCTGATTTCTTCAGAACTGGAGCTTTCTCTGCATCATGGCAGGGATGCCTTCAATGTCATGAGGAGTGTGCTGGCCACTGAGTCAGCTCCACTATTGGCCCCACCGGCTCTGTCCCCTGTAGTGTCTGTGCCAACCTCTGCTCCTCCACCAGACCCCAAGTGTAGGGAACCGGTGCTCCAGGGCACCCCATTGGGTGTTTCCTCTTCTTCCAAGGCCTCCCCTGATCATTCAGAGGAGCCCCCTTGTAAGAAGAAGTGCAAGAGGAAGCACATTGACTCTCCTGAGTCTGTCACTTCTGATACAGACTTAGATGATTTGGAAGGGTCCCCGAGATCCCCCTCTGAAGTTGTTTCCTTCTCAGGCATCCTAGAAATGCTTAAGCAGAGGGGGAACTGGAACCCCCTAGCCCCTACCGAGGATGAGTCTGTATTTCTGGATGTGTTCAGTTCCAGACCTTCCACCTCCTGGGTTTCTCTGCCTTTCGATCCACTTATGGCAGTGGTGGCTCGAAAGGCTTAGTCAGCTCTGGATACAGTGAAACCAACTCCGAGGAGACCTGGAAAATTCATCACAGCACCCCAAGATAAGCAGTTTCTTACCAAAGGTGTTCCTATTGATGCCATGGTGGTAGCAGTAGCCACCAAAAAAGAGTTAGCGGAGACCTCTTCATCTGTCCATCCTAACAAGGAGCCTAGGACCAGGGAGAGATACGGGAAGTGAATATTCGTTTCAGCGACCTTTTCTATGAGGTCACTGAACTACTTATGTCATTTTTCCTGGCTTCAGAGGGATCTCCTTAAAGAGCTCGGAGATACCCTTCAAGATCCATCAGCTGAGGGGGCTCAAGCTAAAGTAGCTTCCCAGCTGGCGACGCTTAATTCCATAGTTAACTCCTCCATGAGGCTCATTTCCTATGCAGCCGATGGTGCGAGTAGAACCGCAGGTACAGGTGTGGCCCTTAGGAGGCATGCATGGATGTGGCTGTGTAATTTTGTGGAACCCTTTCGAGTGTCATTCACCAACACCCCCTTTGATGGTTCCTTTCTTTTTGGACCACAGGTGAAAGACACTTTGACTAGGTGTGAGCAAGAAGTCAATACTCTCTCTTTTGTAGGAGTCAATTTTTCCACTCCTTCTACACCATACCCCAAAGGTCAGAAGAGTGGCAAAATGTGGTTGAGAAAATCCCAGGGAGCCTTGCCTGACACACATAGCGATTTTTCCTCCAGGGGCAGAGGGGGAAATAATAACAACAGACACCACCCTCGTGGCAAAGGGGGTCCGCAGAACCAGGGCAACAGAGAATCCTTCTCTGATAAGCCCTTTCAGCATCCCTGAAGGGCTACCCGGCTGCTCACCTCTGGAGGCAGTCGGGGGAAGACTTTCACTGTACCCAAAGGCCTGGCAAAATTTAGCGCAAGACAGATGGGTATGGTCCGTTATATCTGGAGGTTACAAAATTCCCTTCTGTCAATCCCCCTTACCATCAAGGAAATCCCTTCCAGATGTTCTACTCAATCTGAAGGACCAAGCAGTAATAGAAGTTTCAAAACTGCTAGAAAAAAGAGTCATCCAGGAAGTCCCGACAGACCAGCATGGATCCGAAACTTACTCAAGGTTCTTTTTGGTACCAAAAAAGACAGGGGACTGGAGACTGATTCTGGATCTCAGCAGACTAAACAGGTCTGTACAAAGAACAAAGTTTCAGATGGTCACGCTACAGTCCATTCTACCCTTTCTGGGTCAGGAAAATTGGATGTGCTCAATAGATCTTCAGGATGCGTACTACCACATCAAGATGGACAGGCGCACCAGGAGATTTCTTTGCTTCCGGCTGGGAGCCAGTCATTACCAATTCAGAGCTCTGCCCTTTGGTCTCACCACAGCCCCCAGGGTGTTCACCAAATGTATGGCAGTGGTCACGGCTCAACTGAGGCGTCGAGGATTCCAGGTGTTTCCATATCTAGACGACTGGCTCCTCACTGCTACTACCAGGCATCAACTTTTACAAGCCGGGGACTACACACTTACAATCTGCTCCCAGCTAAGCATTACAATAAACTTTGAAAAATCTGCCTTGTTGCCCTGTCAATCTATCACCTACATAGGAGCAGACTTAGACCCAAGGAACATGTCCGCAAGGCTACCACTTAAAAGGGTGTCTACAATTCGGCACCAAGTACAAATTCTAATGCAGAGCAAAAGAATCCAAGTCAGGTTCATCCTTCAAACTCTGGTTTCCATGGCAGCAGCCATTCTTCTAATCCTACTGGCCCGCTTTCACATGAGGATCCTTCAGTGGCTTCTGTTCACACAGTGGTCTTTCCAACAGCTGCCCATGTCTCACATGATCATGATTACAGAAGCATGCAAAAGGCACCTTTCCTGGTAGATGGTCTCCCCACTAGTAACTCAGGGAAGACCCTTCATTCAGCTGCCGCCGGTAGCCACAGTGACCACAGACACCTCCCTGATAGGATGTGGGGGGGGGACATTATCAGGGCAGGACAGTCCAAGGCACTTGGCAACCTCACGAGTACCATCTGCACATAAACATCCTAGAAATGAGAGCCATGCTCCTAGCGTTGTAAGCCCTTCAGGACTCTCTTCCTTCTGGGACCATTGCAATTCAAACAGACAACATGTCAGTGGTGTGGTACATCAACAAGCAGGGCGGAACCAGGTCCTACCCCCTGTGTTGATAAGCACTCAGACTGTGGCAGTGGGCGATTTCCTCCCAATGTTTTCTGATTGCGACGCACATCCCTGGGAGGTCCAACGTCATGGCGGACAGGCTCAGCAGAGGTATCCTTATGCCTCACAAGTGGTCTCTGAATCTGGAAGATGTGGATCTTATCTTCCGCAAATGGGGACAACCTTGCTGCTATCTTTTTGCCACCCCCTTCAACAGCAAATGCAGCAACTACTTCTCCCTTCTTCCGCTTCCAGTTCACTCACCCAGAGACACTGTAGTCCATGATTGGCCTCAGGGACTTCTTTATGCCTTTCCTCCATTTCCCCTGATTCCAAAACTCATACAGAAAGCAATATCATTGGATTGCAAAATGATTCTCGTTGCCCCCTACTGGCCTCGACAGATATGGTTCCCGTTCCTGCGCCATTACCTTCTCGATCAGCCTTGGACTCTGGATCTGATTCCAGACCTACTGATTCATCAATCAGGTGGGTTGCATCATTCCCTTCAAACCCTCCAGCTCACAGCTTGGTTGCTCCCCTTCCAACCTTAGCCAGGCTTCCTAGCATTTCCCCGGCTGTACGTGAGATTATTGTCTCCTCTCACAAATCCACAACCAGAAAAATCTATGCTAGTAAATGGAAACATTTTTCTTGTTGGGCAGAGACTAGGAACATAGATCACTTTTCAGCCCCAGTCCACGAAATTCTAGAATTCCTAGGACAACTTTTTCATTCTGGGTCCGCTTCTGCTACAATCAGGGTTCAATTAGCGGCCATTTCTAACTTTCATGTTGGTCTGTCAAATTCAAACATTATGTCTCATAAGCTCTGTAAAGCTTTTTTGAGAGGGACCACTCTCCTTAGGCCTCCAGTGAGAGATCCCCCTCCTCCTTGGGATTTTAATCTGGTATTAACTTCCTTAACTCTGCTCCCTTTTGAACCAGCAGCATCCTGCCTTATTAGGTTTCTATCTTGGAAGACACTTTTTATGGTAGCTATTACTTCAGCCAGACGCGTTTCTGAACTTCAGGCACTATGTGTTCGTCCTCCATACTTTGTTTTTCATAAGGACAGGGATGCTCTGAGGACTAATCCTTCATTTCTTCCAAATGTCTGCTCAGAAAATAATTTAAACCAATCTATAGACCTTCCTGTGTTTTTCCCCAACCACACCAACAAGGCAGAGTACAAATTACACCAATTGGACGTTCATAGACAATTGCGTTTTTACCTGCACAGACTAAGGAAATAAGGAAGTCGGACCAACTATTCCTTTCCTATGCTCTAGGCAAACAAGGTCTCCCAGTTTCCAAGGTGACCTTATCCAGATGGTTGTCACACACTATTACTTTCATTTATCAGTTAAGGAACAAAGAGTTACCTACCAAACTGAAAGGTCATTCTACTAGGGCCTTGGCCACCTCTATAGCCTTCCAATCTAGGTTGCCCATGGATTCTATCTGTGCAGCTGCTACGTGGGTAAATCCTCATACCTTTATTTCTCATTACAAGCTAGATATGGTCTCCAGGAGCAGAGCTGACTTTAGTTCTACTGTTCTGAAGAGTCTGTTCCAATGAGCCACCCAGGATTGTAGGTGCTAGGGATGCTGTCCCAACCAGCAAGAACGAAGGCGAGCTAGAGAACTTAACATAAAGAAGTTATGTACCTACCATAACATTCCATGTTAGTTGTCTTCATCTCGCCTTCTTTCTTGCATCCACTCTCCATCCCCCTGTCCTATTGGACTGAGAGGAGTTCTGGTTTCACTGGCTGAGTGTTCTCTGCTTTGTTTCCTCTACTGACTTAGAGAGTATGTCATGTATGCTCAACCTATTTGTATAGACAGGTTTATTCTCTGGCTATGTCTGTGGTTAGCTATTTCAAACAAGATCTGGGTAGCTGTCGCTAGGCATCATGGGATAAGGGGTAGCCTCGAGCCAGTAAACAGCTCTCGTGCTATAGAAGATGGCCGAGTCGGTGCCGAGGATCGTCTCCAATCCCAACCAGCAAGAAAGAAGGCGAGATGAAGACAAGTAACATGGAACGTTATGGTAGGTACATAACTTCTTTTTCCACACTAACATTAATCTCTTCTGATGACATTCCTCTTAAAAAGTATGGGAAATCTTGCAAAAATCTTATGGTCCCTGCAGTAGTCACAAAATCTTCCTCATACAATGATTTGAATGTGTCTAAATGTATAAGCTGAATAGACTGGAGGCAAACCAAAGTCCTTGGAGAGGCGCTAGCCTCTGATTAGTTACGATCTTTTCATCTAACTCTGGTTTATAGTTTTTGATGGGAAATATTTAGGCCAAAATATCAAACTGCAAAAAAGAATTATTACAAAGAGGGTGCCATTCCATGGCTTTATGGAACAGTTTGAGATAGTGATGGAGACTCTGAAGGCTTCCTTGAGGGGAAAAAGGTATACATTGCTACTGATTTATGCTAAGTGGGTAGTTAGGCAAGCTACGTGGTCATAATTCTCTTTTGGGTCATATTTTATTATTAGTCACGCTCGCCTAATTATTGTCATCACCTACATGTACATCAAGTGGTAGTGTGGTAAGTAGAAGTGGTAGTGCGGTCAGTAGAAGTGGTAGTGTGGTAAGTAGAAGTGGTAGTGTGGTCAGTAGAAGTGGTAGTGTGGTAAGTAGAAGTGGTAGTGTGGTCAGTAGAAGTGGTAGTGTGGTCAGTAGAAGTGGTAGTGTGGTAAGTAGAAGTGGTAGTGTGGTCAGTAGAAGTGGTAGTGTGGTCAGTAGAAGCAGCTGCAGTACTAACAAAAAGTCTATCAAAATTCATCTGCAAACATCAGTCAACATTCTATGTCATGAAAAACACAACTAGCAGCTTGACCCTGTGACACAGAGGGATAGAGTGTACCCCGATGACTCAAACCCATCTACCAGTTTGGTCAATGGGAGGGCCAGCTTTAGGCTATACTGGTTGTCTGGTTGTCTGGTAGTCTTATTAAAGAGTTTATTGTCACTACATTGGGAATGCTGTCAAATGATTTTGATAGATTCGGATATGAGTCCTACACAAATACTATTGTCTAATGCTGCACTAACATTTTCATAAAATTGGGCCAAGTTTGTAAAAGTAGGTAATTTATTTCATAAGCCATGTTGATTTAGTCTAGGAGTGCCAGTGTGTTTCCTTCATTGTTTAATACAGATAGTAAACAGCTCTAATAGCACTTTCCCTGCTGAGTACCACCGTACTGCATAGTCGGAGTATAGCATTTTCACATGCTAAGTACCAGCTAGAGTCCTACACAAATACTATTGTCTAATGCTGCACTAACATTTTCATAAAATTGTGCCAAGTTTGTAAAAGTAGGTCATTTTTTCATAAAGCCATGTTGATTTTGGTCTAGGAGGGCCAGTGTGTTTCCTTCATTGTTTAATACAGACGGTAAACAGCTCTAATAGCACTTTCACCTACTGCGTACCACCATACTGCATTGTCGGAGTGTAGCAATTTCACATGCTGAGTACCACCGTACCACAGTGTCAGAGTGCTACTTGGCAGGTAAACCAATGTGTTGCTTGTGTATGCACACATACACACTAGTAAAAATCATGCATATGGACATACACCCACATAAATAATATATACGTGTGAGTGCTTGTGTGCATTTATCAATGCAGCAATCAGCTTAATGACACTCTGTTGATCCAAATACAGTGATACCTGACTCAGCAAACTTCAGAAGCAGGCTTTAATATGGGTCCTCCAGGGGAAATAAGTCCTTTCCAACAGTGTAAAGTATCAGAAGTCTATAAATTATACACACACACACACATATATATATATATATATATATATATATATATATATATATATATATATATATGTGTGTGTGTGTGTGTGTGTATGTATTCCATTTAATTGAACGAACACAAGATAGATGTCTGTATTGCCGATGTCAAAACATCAAAAACTGGAATGTGAACAGGTAACGCATGTGCTTTGAGGATTAACCCTAAAGCAGACTAAACCAAAAACAAGTGTTTTTGCAGGGGCCCCCAACACCATCTGCTAATTAAATATAATAACTTAATAATTGTACAATCACCAGGTAAAGAGAATATTTACCTACCCAGGGTTTGTCAACCTCCTACACACGTTGACCATCTGTTTCTGTCAACCAAATGGTGTCAACTAAACAGAAGTATATATAAACACACACACATACACACACACACACACACACACACACACACACACACACACACACACACACACACACACACACACACACACACACACACACACACACACACACACACACACACACACACACTAGATTAATAACACTAGCAGTTTGTATATATAACACCATATGTTTGCAATAATCTGTAAATCATTTTTAAAAAGTTCCTGTTGGAGAGACATGTAGATTTGGGGCTCTACAAGAAGATTTAATAAAAGACTGCCTTGTGTGTGGCATTAATAATGACACAGTAAGAAAAATTCTACTACATGATAGTGAATTAACGTTGAACAAAGCTATTGAAATTTGTCAGATACACAGACTCACAGAAAAACATACTAGTATGCAAGCAATATCTGCGGCTGTGAGTGTCGACAGTGTGCAACAAAAAAGTAAGACAATACGGCCTTGTATGTGTAACTTGAAAAGCTGTGCCATATTACCTGCCATTCTTAACTGTCGCAATTGTGGGGGCAGTCTCGAACCTAAATGAGAAAAGTTTTTAGCCCATGGTCAACAGTATCACAAATGCAAAAAGTGGAATCATTTCAAAAATTTCTGTAGATAAGCACAGACTCATGATAAAATTTTGAAGACAGTGAGTCAAATTGAGACTGCAGCAGATCCTGATGGCAGTGATGAAACTTTTTATGCTGATGGTGTTTTTGTGGTCGGGAGATAGTCGGTACAGTGGACTCTCACTTGTCAGCAAAGAGTGAAATATTTTGTACTGTACAAATTAATTGGAAGGCAGTAGAGCTTAAAGTAGACACTGGATCCAAATGTAATGTTATATCGGCAAAAGCTTATGCAAAAGTAAAAGTTAGAGAGATCCAAGACTCAACAAGGAGCACAAAACTAGTTGCATATGGTGACGAAGAAATGAATACGGATGGCACTGTAGTCCTTCCTTGCCATTCTGCAGGTAACTGTTAAGATTTACAGTTCTATGTAGTTCAAAAAGATGTACAGTCATCAGTAGGCATAGAAGACAGCCTAAGAATGGGTTTGATTTCACTCAATAAAGAAGTGCACCATTTGAATACAAATGAAAATGACAGGTTTTCACAATGTATCTGAAGAATATGCTGACGTCTTCAAAGATGAACTTGCTAAACTTCCTGTTACATATTCTGTGAAGCTGAATTACGAAATATACCCAGTTGTTGACCTACGCATAAAATCCTGGTAGCAATACAAAGTAAAGTAAAAGCAGAATAAGACAGAATGGTGCATTTGGGTGTTCTTACTCCTGTGGCACAGCCTACTGAATGGGTATCATGCATGGCGGCAGCCCACAAGAAAAGCTCAGATGACACTCGGATATGCATTGATCCTAGAGACTTAATAAAGCCGTAAAACGTCCTCATCATCCAATGTGCAGAGTAGACGAGGTAGCATGCACTGATCCAAGAGACTTAATAAAGCCCTAAAACGTCCTCAGCATCCAATGTCCAGAGTAGAGGAGGTAGCATGCACTGATCCTAGAGACTTAATAAAGCCCTAAAACGTCCTCATCATCCAATGTGCAGAGTAGAGGAGGTAGCATGCACTGATCCTAGAGACTTAATAAAGCCCTAAAACGTCCTCATCATCCAATGTGCAGAGTAGAGGAGGTAGTATGCACTGATCCTAGAGACTTAATAAAGCCCTAAATCATCCTCATCATCCAATGTGCAGAGTAGAGGAGGTAACAGCACTGATCCTAGAGACTTAATAAAGCCCTAAAACGTCCTCATCATCCAATGTGCAGAGTAGAGGAGGTAGCATGCACTGATCCTAGAGACTTAATAAAGCCCTAAAACGTCCTCATCATCAAATGTGCAGAGTAGAGGAGGTAGCATGCACTGATCCTAGAGACTTAATAAAGCCCTAAAACATCCTCATCATCCAATGTGCAGAGTAGAGGAGGTAGCATGCACTGATCCTAGAGACTTAAAGCCCTAAAACGTCCTCATCATCCAATGTGCAGAGTAGAGGAGGTAGCATGCACTGATCCTAGAGACTTAATAAAGCCCTAAAACGTCCTCATCATCCAATGTGCAGAGTAGAGGAGGTAGCATGCACTGATCCTAGAGACTTAATAAAGCCCTAAAACGTCCTCATCATCCAATGTGCAGAGTAGAGGTAGCATGCACTGATCCTAGAGACTTAATAAAGCCCTAAAACGTCCTCATCATCCAATGTGCAGAGTAGAGGAGGTAGCATGCACTGATCCTAGAGACTTAATAAAGCCCTAAAACGTCCTCATCATCCAATGTGCAGAGTAGAGGAGGTAGCATGCACTGATCCTAGAGACTTAATAAAGCCCTAAAACGTCCTCATCATCCAATGTGCAGAGTAGAGGAGGTAGCATGCACTGATCCTAGAGACTTAATAAAGCCCTAAAACGTCCTCATCATCCAATGTGCAGAGTAGAGGAGGTAGCATGCACTGATCCTAGAGACTTAATAAAGCCCTAAAACGTCCTCATCATCCAATGTGCAGAGTAGAGGAGGTAGCATGCACTGATCCTAGAGACTTAATAAAGCCCTAAAACGTCCTCATCATCCAATGTGCAGAGTAGAGGAGGTAGCATGCACTGATCCTAGAGACTTAATAAAGCCCTAAAACGTCCTCATCATCCAATGTGCAGAGTAGAGGAGGTAGCATGCACTGATCCTAGAGACTTAATAAAGCCCTAAAACGTCCTCATCATCCAATGTGCAGAGTAGAGGAGGTAGCATGCACTGATCCTAGAGACTTAATAAAGCCCTAAAACGTCCTCATCATCCAATGTGCAGAGTAGAGGAGGTAGCATGCACTGATCCTAGAGACTTAATAAAGCCCTAAAACGTCCTCATCATCCAATGTGCAGAGTAGAGGAGGTAGCATGCACTGATCCTAGAGACTTAATAAAGCCCTAAAACGTCCTCATCATCCAATGTGCAGAGTAGAGGAGGTAGCATGCACTGATCCTAGAGACTTAATAAAGCCCTAAAACGTCCTCATCATCCAATGTGCAGAGTAGAGGAGGTAGCATGCACTGATCCTAGAGACTTAATAAAGCCCTAAAACGTCCTCATCATCCAATGTGCAGAGTAGAGGAGGTAGCATGCACTGATCCTAGAGACTTAATAAAGCCCTAAAACGTCCTCATCATCCAATGTGCAGAGTAGAGGAGGTAGCATGCACTGATCCTAGAGACTTAATAAAGCCCTAAAACGTCCTCATCATCCAATGTGCAGAGTAGAGGAGGTAGCATGCACTGATCCTAGAGACTTAATAAAGCCCTAAAACGTCCTCATCATCCAATGTGCAGAGTAGAGGAGGTAGCATGCACTGATCCTAGAGACTTAATAAAGCCCTAAAACGTCCTCATCATCCAATGTGCAGAGTAGAGGAGGTAGCATGCACTGATCCTAGAGACTTAATAAAGCCCTAAAACGTCCTCATCATCCAATGTGCAGAGTAGAGGAGGTAGCATGCACTGATCCTAGAGACTTAATAAAGCCCTAAAACGTCCTCATCATCCAATGTGCAGAGTAGAGGAGGTAGCATGCACTGATCCTAGAGACTTAATAAAGCCCTAAAACGTCCTCATCATCCAATGTGCAGAGTAGAGGAGGTAGCATGCACTGATCCTAGAGACTTAATAAAGCCCTAAAACGTCCTCATCATCCAATGTGCAGAGTAGAGGAGGTAGCATGCACTGATCCTAGAGACTTAATAAAGCCCTAAAACGTCCTCATCATCCAATGTGCAGAGTAGAGGAGGTAGCATGCACTGATCCTAGAGACTTAATAAAGCCCTAAAACGTCCTCATCATCCAATGTGCAGAGTAGAGGAGGTAGCATGCACTGATCCTAGAGACTTAATAAAGCCCTAAAACGTCCTCATCATCCAATGTGCAGAGTAGAGGAGGTAGCATGCACTGATCCTAGAGACTTAATAAAGCCCTAAAACGTCCTCATCATCCAATGTGCAGAGTAGAGGAGGTAGCATGCACTGATCCTAGAGACTTAATAAAGCCCTAAAACGTCCTCATCATCCAATGTGCAGAGTAGAGGAGGTAGCATGCACTGATCCTAGAGACTTAATAAAGCCCTAAAACGTCCTCATCATCCAATGTGCAGAGTAGAGGAGGTAGCATGCACTGATCCTAGAGACTTAATAAAGCCCTAAAACGTCCTCATCATCCAATGTGCAGAGTAGAGGAGGTAGCATGCACTGATCCTAGAGACTTAATAAAGCCCTAAAACGTCCTCATCATCCAATGTGCAGAGTAGAGGAGGTAGCATGCACTGATCCTAGAGACTTAATAAAGCCCTAAAACGTCCTCATCATCCAATGTGCAGAGTAGAGGAGGTAGCATGCACTGATCCTAGAGACTTAATAAAGCCCTAAAACGTCCTCATCATCCAATGTGCAGAGTAGAGGAGGTAGCATGCACTGATCCTAGAGACTTAATAAAGCCCTAAAACGTCCTCATCATCCAATGTGCAGAGTAGAGGAGGTAGCATGCACTGATCCTAGAGACTTAATAAAGCCCTAAAACGTCCTCATCATCCAATGTGCAGAGTAGAGGAGGTAGCATGCACTGATCCTAGAGACTTAATAAAGCCCTAAAACGTCCTCATCATCCAATGTGCAGAGTAGAGGAGGTAGCATGCACTGATCCTAGAGACTTAATAAAGCCCTAAAACGTCCTCATCATCCAATGTGCAGAGTAGAGGAGGTAGCATGCACTGATCCTAGAGACTTAATAAAGCCCTAAAATGTCCTCATCATCCAATGTGCAGAGTAGAGGAGGTAGCATGCACTGATCCTAGAGACTTAATAAAGCCCTAAAACGTCCTCATCATCCAATGTGCAGAGTAGAGGAGGTAGCATGCACTGATCCTAGAGACTTAATAAAGCCCTAAAACGTCCTCATCATCCAATGTGCAGAGTAGAGGAGGTAGCATGCACTGATCCTAGAGACTTAATAAAGCCCTAAAACGTCCTCATCATCCAATGTGCAGAGTAGAGGAGGTAGCATGCACTGATCCTAGAGACTTAATAAAGCCCTAAAACGTCCTCATCATCCAATGTGCAGAGTAGAGGAGGTAGCATGCACTGATCCTAGAGACTTAATAAAGCCCTAAAACGTCCTCATCATCCAATGTGCAGAGTAGAGGAGGTAGCATGCACTGATCCTAGAGACTTAATAAAGCCCTAAAACATCCTCATCATCCAATGTGCAGAGTAGAGGAGGTAGCATGCACTGATCCTAGAGACTTAATAAAGCCCTAAAACGTCCTCATCATCCAATGTGCAGAGTAGAGGAGGTAGCATGCACTGATCCTAGAGACTTAATAAAGCCCTAAAACGTCCTCATCATCCAATGTGCAGAGTAGAGGAGGTAGCATGCACTGATCCTAGAGACTTAATAAAGCCCTAAAACGTCCTCATCATCCAATGTGCAGAGTAGAGGAGGTAGCATGCACTGATCCTTGAGACTTAATAAAGCCCTAAAACGTCCTCCATTGTGCAGAGTAGAGGAGGCAGCATGCACTGATCCTAGAGACTTAATAAAGCCCTAAAACGTCCTCATCATCCAATGTGCAGAGTAGAGGAGGTAGCATGCACTGATCCTAGAGACTTAATAAAGCCCTAAAACGTCCTCATCATCCAATGTGCAGAGTAGAGGAGGTAGCATGCACTGATCCTAGAGACTTAATAAAGCCCTAAAACATCCTCATCATCCAATGTGCAGAGTAGAGGAGGTAGCATGCACTGATCCTAGAGACTTAATAAAGCCCTAAAATGTCCTCATCATCCAATGTGCAGAGTAGAGGAGGTAGCATGCACTGATCCTAGAGACTTAATAAAGCCCTAAAACGTCCTCATCATCCAATGTGCAGAGTAGAGGAGGTAGCATGCACTGATCCTAGAGACTTAATAAAGCCCTAAAACGTCCTCATCATCCAATGTGCAGAGTAGAGGAGGTAGCATGCACTGATCCTAGAGACTTAATAAAGCCCTAAAACGTCCTCATCATCCAATGTGCAGAGTAGAGGAGGTAGCATGCACTGATCCTAGAGACTTAATAAAGCCCTAAAACGTCCTCATCATCCAATGTGCAGAGTAGAGGTGGTAGCAGCACTGGAATTCCCAGCTACCACTAGATGCAGCAGTAAACTCCTTCAACTCCACCTTCTTAAACATCCTCAACCACCATGCACCACCTAGAACTATAAAAGTTAAATCCAGCCATGCCCCTTGGCTTAGTAAAGCATGCAGATCACTCCTCAAAATTTGGGATAAAGCCTGGGTAAATTATCTCAAAAACATATCCCACCTAACTAAACAAACATACCTCAAATTATGGAATAAGGCCAAAAAACTAGTCAAAGAAGATAAAACCAAGTACTACCTTAATATGCAAATAAAACACCAAAGCAACACTCAAAACTTCTGGGCTGCAATCAACACCATACTACACCGTGGAAAATAGCTACCCCCATCCCAACCACACCCAATAACTCAGAAAACATATCAACCCAATTTAATACCTTCTTCACAGAGTCCATCCAAGCCCTCACTAACACTCACCCCCCATAATAATGACCCCAACCAACCACTAACCAGAGTACCTCCCACACCCAATCCCCCACCAATCTATTTTCTTTAAAACCAGTCCCAATAAGCATAATCAAGGGACTACTCAAAAAACTCAAACCAACTACCCTGCTTAGTCTCTTAATTCTCCCTGCAGAATTCCTTCAAATAGCTGCAGAAGGAAAAGCCTACCCAGTAGCTATTCTCATTAACAGATCAGTCTCTGAAAGCTTTGTCCCCACCATCTGGAACATCTCTCATATCATTCCCCTGCATAAAGGAGATAACTCCACTGAGCTTACTAACTACTGCCCCATCGCCATACTATCCCCCCTGTCCAAAATTCTTGAAAGAGTCATCCATACCCAACTCACTAAGCACCATCAACAAGAAAACTTACTTACAGACACTCAGCATGGCTTTCACCATTCCCATAGCACTACTACCACCCTGATGTCCTTTACCAGTACAGTTAACTACCATAGGAATAACAGGCAGCATGTATCTGCTATTTTCCTAGACCTTTCCAAGGCATTCGATATGGTGAACCACTCAAAACCTATTAGCATCCTCCCATCCCAACACTGTAGTACCTCTTCCATCTCCTGATTCCAAAATTACCTTGAAGGACACCAACAAGCCACCCTCTGGTGGCAAGATCTATCCCCCTAAGTCCAGTTAGCAAAGGAGTCCCCCAAGGTTCAATCCTCGGACCCCTATTTTTCTCTGTTTTTACCAACCAATTCCATTCTTCCACACCCACAGCCACCATAGTTCAATATGCTGACAATTCAACTATATGTTGTGCCCCCACTCTTCAACTTCTCCACAAATACACCCAAGAATCCTTCCTAATGGCTGAAAATTGGCTCACTAAATCCAATGTCATCCTCAATCCAAATAAAACTAAGCTTCTCCTCTTTCATCCAGGAAACTCCCACCCCCTCACTAGCAAATACTGCCACCCCAATTTTTAGTATCCTATCCAAAAGTAATACCATCATTACTCTCTCACTCCATACAAAATTGCTAGGAGTTGAAATTGACAACAAATTGAAATTTGACATAAGTATTGCACAAACCATTAAAAAAGTCCATCAGAAACTTGGTCTCCTGTATAGGAACAACAAATTCCTAACCATAAATACTAAATCCACTATCGCCCAAACTCACCTACTATCCACTCTTTTATATGTTTCCCTCATACTAACAAACCTCTGTAAAACAGACCTCAATAAACTTGAATCTTGCTATAATATGATAGCCAAATTTGCAACCGGTGCCAAATATAGATCCCATCACTGTACATCTCTTAGACAACTAAATTGGCTCGAATGTCCACATACACTGCTCTTTAACCAACTCACCCTCGCTCATAAAGTCCTCCACTACCCAGATAAAACTCCTGCCCTTCAAAACCTCTTACAGCCATATAACTCCTCTAGAAATCTCTGCTCATCCAACAAATTCCAACTTCAGGTATCAAAAGCAAATAATGCAGCTGGTGAAGCATTATTTTCCCACTAAATCTGAAACGTTTGGAATAAAATCCCAAACTCACTCATTTCCAACTGCTCCACACCACACTACAAAAAGCAACTCAAAACACACCTAACAAACTGCTGTCTCTGTCCCTGTAACACCTAACAAACTGCTGGCTCTGTCCCTGTAACCCTACATGATAACCATCCCCCCATCCCCCAACCCCTTTACTTGGACTGTCATTTGCACTATAACCAATCACATCTTTCTCTCTCTAGGTATAACTAAATACCTACAATTAACTTCATCAATGGAAGCATCTCCTGACTTTGCTAGTGTAAGTTATAATTTAACTTCTTGTGAATACAGTCTCACTTTCTCCTGGTGCAGTATTATGATCTAGGATGCTATTCTCTTATATCTGTTATTCCCATCACTCAGGTACACATTGCCTTCCACTGCACAATAATGTATTAGTGTATTACTACAGCTCTCCTTGTACTGTAGTGTACTCTACCCTTCAACTACCAATCACTTGCGGTTTATTCCCTTAAGCATGTGACAGGTCAGATGTTAGCAATTACCTTTCTCATGTACCACATGAAGCAAGTCCTCTTTGTATATACTGTATATAGTGTGCCAGACTTTCTAAGAGTCTCATTATACCTACTACTTTCTCTGTTATTTGTTTTCTTATTACTCAGATTTGTTATTACTGCATAATTGTTTATTTTTAAACTGGAAATGTTAAAATTCAAACCTCTGTTTTTCTTGTACTCAACTTTGTTATGATTGTATAATTTGTTCTATTTTTATACTATTCACATTTCTTTAAAAATTCTTGAAAATTATATAATTGAATATTACATATATAATGCTGGAACTTTTCTCCTTGGGTCTCCACTGAAAATGGGCCTGTGCTCAGCTGGACCAACCCGGTTAACAAATGTGAACTAAATAAATAAATAAAAATAAATAAGCATAACTCATCATTGATAGAGCACAAGTCACAACTACCAATGGTCTGTCCTGATCGGTTCTAGGCATCAGTCTGAGATCTTCATTACAGTCAAAATTTTATAATCGATAGTAATGTACCATGTCATCAGTAAAGCTTTGTTATCAACAACTCACACTGTGGGCTGGATTCTGTAAACTTTGCAGAAGCTATTGCCTGATAGCGCAGCATACCAAAGGAAGACTTTACTGCACCTGCTGTGCACACAATTTTGGAAAACCTGCTAAAAACATGTTGAAAGCACTCAGAATACTTAGCTTTTCAGAGAAGAATAATTATGGATTCTGCACATGCCCATCTGATTGTAGAACATATTGGGCACACCCAATGCAACTTAAATGCAAGAAACTGCAGTGCCAACTCTGTTCCAAAATCCTTGGTGTATGCTATATGGCCCACAAGGAATGGAAGCAACTACTATGGATTCTGACAGATTCCATAGCAACACGGAAAAAAAGAAAAGAAAAATACAACCTGCAGTTACTGACCTGCATCAAACTGCAGCGATGCAAGTCATAAAAGAAGATATGGCTGTGTGCCCTAGAAGGCAGCCAGTTAGAGTCAGGGCAAAGCTACAACTAAATCAGTTGTCAGACCAAATAACTCACAGGTACCGGCAAGACAGATAACTGGTGCAGGCTGTCTGTAACATGTGTGCCCACACATGTCTGTGCAGAACCTGTGAGGAAACCCCATCTCCCTTGAAACCAAAGTGTTACTCAGCCTGGATGCACTTGCATCTGGGACATTAAACAGACATAGGGATGCTGTGGGAGTGTCATAGACAGCTGCCAGGTGTACCCCGGCAAAATTCCTGGCAGCACTATGCAGCAATGTGGATGACTACATATACTTTCCATCCATCCCCATGGAGTGGAGAACTGTAATGCACTAGTTTCACAATATTGCAAACTTCCCACATGCACTCAGTGCAATAGATTGCAAACACATACCTATCAAGACACCACTACATCCTGAAGGAGACTGATACATAAACAGAAAGGAGTAGCCATCCATCAACTACCAGGCTGTTTACAGCAGATGGCAGCATAATAAATATCATGGCAACACATCCTGGAAGTGTCCATGGTGCTGCTATATGGATGGAAAATGGACAGAGGGCTACATTCCAACAAGGTGAAATACCTGAGGGACTACTACTGGATAAGTATAAGAATGCAGCTAGGCTATAAGCTAAGGATATCCCTCCCAACAATACCCATGCTGTGCTTACCCCAACAGGTAACTGTGATTATCCACTTGATCCATGGCTAATGACCTCATACCATGATCCATCAAACCCTGCAGAGAAGGCCTACCATAGAGCATGTGTTTAGTGTAGTGAAAGGTTCAGATGTCTGGACACATATGGGGGTGCACTGCAATATACACCTGAAAAGGTAGCACAGATGATAATGGTGTATCCCAGGCTGTACAACATGGTAACTAGTGCACATGGCAATCTTCTAGCTGCAGGTGTGGGTGAACTGCCCCCAAGAATCTCAGATGTCTGAAGAGGACATCCCACAGATATGAGAGGAGGAGCAGGAGGACACATCAGATCCCATGTCAGGATCAGTGGATGGCTAATGGAAGATACAGGTAGCTGATGTGTTAAAAGAAGAGACAGATGACACAGATCAGGACAACATGCTTACATAACATGCTGGATATCATTAAAGAGGTATGACACATTCATGCCACTGCAATGTTACAGATAATACTGACATACCATGAGGTCTTGTCTGTGTATGTGTCACAGAATCTACATAACAGTGACTTGACAATTAGGTTACACAGCCAACATACATGACATGCATGACATATGTAATAAATACAAACATAACACACACCTGACTAGTCCTCGTGAGAAAATGGTTCAGTAGAAGGAGGATGAGCTTCAACCATTGTAGGGAAAAAGTATTATTAATCATGTCATTGTCAGCATGACCCGTTCGAACAGCATTAAACATACAGTAGGTATAACGTAGACATACCATTTGTTTGTGCACCTGATGATGATGCCTGTTCTATGAATAGGTAGGACACATTATTAATAGAGGACAACAACAGGGGTAACAGAGAAGGACACATTATTAATAGAGGACAACAACAGGGGTAACAGAGAAGGACACATTATTAATATAGGACAACAACAGGGGTAACAGCAATGACACGTATGAAAGAGAGGTAATAATATAGTAATAATATACCCCGAGAGACTCACGCTATGAAAGAGAGGTAATAATATAGTAATAATATACCCCGAGAGACTCCCGCTATGAAAGAGAGGTAATAATATACCCTGAGAGATTCCCGCTGTTGTGAGTCTGTGTGTATAATATAGTAATAATATACCCTGAGAGACTCCTGCTGTTGTGAGTCTGTGTGTATAATATAGTAATAATGGGTCTACTTCTTTTGACCTAACTTTCATTTGCCTGACACTCATTTGCCTGACCCCATTTGACTGAAATTTCATTTGCCTGACACTTCATTTGACACTGCAGTGCGACCCTGGAGTTAGAATATATAGTAAGGGGTGTGTGGAGGGCACAGCCCCCCACTTCATTTCATATGATATTGTTAACTTTTGATGTAATATTGCTTAGTAACAGAAAAGTAGTGGGGCTATTCCCACACCCCCATAACTATATATTCTAACTCCATGCAGTGGGGAAGGGGCATATTCCATTTTCTCAAATGAAATTTCAGTCATTTGGTCTCAGGCAAATGAGTGTCAGGCAAATGAAAGTTAGGTCAAAAGAAGTAGACCCAGTAATAATATACCCTGAGAGACTCACGCTATGAAAGATAGGTAATAATATAGTAATAATATACCCTGAGAGACCCCACTGTTGTGAGTCTGTGTGTTATACTACGCATCCTGTAGTGGGAAAGTAAAGAGAAAGACACATAACAGAATACTGACAGCATGAGGGTAAGGCAGTTCACACAGCCTACCTTGACCTTGTAAAAGCCTTTGACACAATACCCCACTCAGGCATCATAGACAAACTCACCAGCTTAAATGTAAACCCATATGTCACAAGATGGGTTGCAAACTGGCTCAAGGACAGAACCCACAGGGTCAGAGTAGCTGGAGCTATGTCAGACTCTAAGCCAGTCACAAGCGGTGTCCCACAGGGCTCAGTCCTGGGACCCCTCTTGTTCGGCATTTATTTTTCTGAGGTACAGGCAAACATAGGAGGATTGTGGCTGACAAAGTTCGCAGATGACTGCAAACTGGGCGCCATAATTGATACTCCAGCGGACACAAACATCCTTCAGAGAGGCCTCATAGAAACAGATAATTGGTGCCAGAGCCATGGCCTTAAGCTGAACGCCAAAAAAATGTGTAGTCATACCCTTTGGGAAAAACAGACAAATTACCACATAGGTGGTAATCCATTAAGCATGGAAGAGGTAATCAGGGACCTAGGGACCCAGGTTGACAGTAACCTCTCATTTGACACTCACATTGCCAAAGTGGTTAGGAAGACCTTCTATATTGCCCACCTTATCATGAAGGGTTTCACATGTAGATCAAGAGAGGTCATTGTGCCCCTGTACTCTTCTCTTATCAGGCCAATGATTGAGTACAATGCCCCATTTGGGATGTATCTCACCCGACACCTGCAGCAGTTGGAAAGACCCCAAAAGTTCCTCATCAAGAGGATAAAGGGTCTTAAACATATGTCATATGCTGCCCGACTGAAAAAACTCAGCTCTATTCAGTCTCAGAGGTGATCTGTGCACAAGGCCATGTCCAATCCGGAATTAATGGACATGCTACACCTCAGAAAATCCAAATCTATCAGAGCCACGAGAACAAGAGACTTAAACCTCAACACAGAAATAAATAGGATGTGCTGGAGGGACAGATTCATAACCCAGAGGCTGCCTACACTCTAGAACAGAATCCCAGTCCATGTTAGGCAGAGACCCTCACTGACTCTATTCAAGAGAAATCAGTGGATGGGAGGGGGTCATCTCTGTGTCACTGCTAGACAGAGGCACAGTAAACTAAACCCTAAAAGGGCTTAGTATTCTCATCCTAAGGGGTGGTGAAAGCCACACACACTCTGGCTAGGCTTATAAATGCCCTAGGGCAGATAGCCTAGTACGAACCTATGAACCTATGAACCTATGACATATACAACACAGTACCAGGAGCTGCCGATACTCATGTGATGGACATTGCATCTGTTGGCCAGATGTCTCTGAGTCAAAAAACAGTGACATTAATGTCATGTGTCACAGGTCGGCTACACATTGATGCAAATTATGAACCTGTTGTGGTAACATACCTGGTGTGTCTGTAGGTTAATAGTTATGGAACCTCGTCATCCATATTTTTATATCATTCGGAAAATTCACAAAAGCATGACTAACCCCTCTGGGAGACCTATAATTTCAGGTATTGGCTCTTATCTTGAAAGGGTAAATACATTTTTGGATTTTCAGTTTAAGGAATATTTGCCTAAAGTTGTTTCGCATGTAAAAAATACACAGGATGTGTGTTTAGCATTACAGGGCTTGAAATGGGAACAGAATTATTACTGGGCGACAGTTGATGTTTCAGCCTTATATATCAATATTGGGAAAAGATGGGGCCTTGAAGCTATGCAGAAAATGATGGCACATTTTTGTTAGGTTTATTAGAGTTTAGTCTCACACATAATTATTTTGTATGGAACAGGGATTTTTTTCTACAGAAAAAAGGAACAGCGATGGGTGCAGCTTTTGCACCCGCTTATGCTGTGATTTATATGGGTGAATTTGAAAAATAATTTATGTTTCATTGTGAATTTTTTGTAAATAATGTTGTTTTTTACAAACGCTTCATTGATGACCTCATTTTTGTTTGCAAAGGTGAAACGTATGTTTGAAAAACTCATGACAACTTTGAATGCTAACACTCATGGGTTACAATTTACTGCACAATATTCTCTATGTAACATTTCCTTTTTGGATGTGGAATTTTACATAGGAAAGGGGAATATAGTACAATTTAAATCTTTTAGGAAACCTTTAGAAGTAAATAATTTTTTGCATGCAACCAGCATGCATCCATCTCACTTGATTAGGGCCTTACCAGAGGGGGAATTTAAAAGAATTTTGAGAAACACTTATGGGAGGATGCTTGTGAAGAAATTGTCACTAGGTTAATGTCCAGAGGATATGATAACATCAGTCTTTTAAATATTAAAGATAGAGCATGTCAAACCAGGAAGTTTGGGTAGATTTTCAAATTTTTCTTTAATGGTCGAACAAGTTGTGATGAAGGAACTGTTAAACAGGAAGTTAATTAAGTCTGCTGATGTGGATGTTGGGATGCATCGTTGGGACTAAAATTAATGGCAAAAGATATTTTGCATTTGAAAAATTTGATTATCACTCAGTAGGAATAGTGTATATTTTGGGATAACATTTAGGAGATATAAGAAGTGGCCTCTCATTTTATTAATGCACACAATGGGAAGGTGGATGGCTTATATATATGCAGACAACTTCAAGAGTGCACTTTAATGAATTTAGAAAGTGGGCTTGCATTATGAAATTTGAATATTTATGCATTTAATGTTGTAAAAAGGTTTGAATGTCCATTTAAAATAGGTAATTTACATACAATATATTTAATGCATTTGGTATTTTGCTACTTGTAGTATTAATTTATGGTTTCAGTAGTAATAAGTAATTATTTATATGAAAAAATGTATGTATTTAACATTTGGAATGTACATTTGATATTTGTATTTAATGTTAGGAATTATAATCAAATTAAATTAAAAGCTTAATGAATTAATTGATTAATTGAGAAGCATTTAAAAGGAAGAAACAGCCTGATGATAATTGTTCCATGGTGATATGGAATAAAGAAACCTTCCTTCTATCTCACCTGGTGGCTTCTGATCTTTAAAGTGTTTGGATTGTGTCTGTAGGTGTACCTGCATGGCTTGGACCACCACTAGATGTACCTGTAGTGTACAATTTTAGGGTAATATCAGTATGACAGCAAACAGCAATGCCACAGCATGAGGCTGAGGCAATAATAGGTAGTGGTTACAGTAACACAGTATGGAGGCACTCATCTGCCATTCCTTGGTGTTGTCCAGAAGTAGCTGGACCTGTGGATATTAATGCAGACAGTATTACACATGCTAGTTGTACTGTTGTGTCTGTACTGCAGTTGTATGAGTGCATGTCATTACACTTAACATTTAACATCATCATCACCCTGTGTGGATCTGCGTGCATGGTTCAGTTCTGCTGCTGTGAATGTAAAATAACATTACATGAATATGCATGCAACAGCAACATGTGATGATTTACTCTATAGTCATCCATGTCATGCAAAGTCAAAAATACATGTTCAGCCTGGAACTCCTACTTCTGTCCCACCACTGGGGATGCATTGCTCCCCACTTGCACTTGGAGGCAAGGAATATTGTGATTTCATCAGGGGGGTCAATGGTGGCCCACCACTGGTGGTATTCATCAATCTCTCATACTGTTATAAATTGTTGGCTGCATGGAGGATCATATCAGAGCAGCATCGTTGACATGCCTCATGGAATCTATTGTGACCTCCAACCACATAAATCATGTTGGTGATGTTGGCCCACACTTCATTCCTCCATACTGTATTCCCTGCACGTCCAAGGAGTTGCCATCCATGCTGTCGCAGAGCATCTAGTATAATGTCATTTTCCTGTGGGGAGAAATTGTCACTCCTAAGTCTGTTTGCAGTCTGAAAGACAGTGATGTGCACATGATCATATTCCTGTGGGGGCCTAGTTATGCATATGATTATGTGGACAGCATATCTCACCATAAACAATATGCATTCCTCTGCAATTCAAAAGTGTATGAAACATTGACTGTGATAAACAGTAATGTAACATATAAGTGACACCAATACCTGCGTACATAATAGCTGTAAAATCAACATAACTTGCAATATCTGTAGAGGCTGTCAGTTGGATTCAAACCCTTTACACTCCAAAGACAACAGCATCATGACACAGGGGTCTGCATGCATTTTATATTAAAATACTACACAAGTTATCATTTTAACAACTAACAAAAAGTATCAGAAAACCTTAGTACCTGTAAGCAGGCGACTCAGAGTACAGATTGTTTTATGTAGAGTCAGTAATTATGACTTCTATTATGAGCCATCAATGAAGAAATATGTGTAACAATAAAAGGACATCATACATATAGATGCTGTCGGAATCCATAGATTTCTGTACATACACCACAGAGTGTATGGGGTTACCTTTAAGACATACGGATAATCCATAAATCCGTCTTCATGTACTGTTCACTTTTGGCATGTAAATCTGTCTATACAACTGCATATGGAAAATTAATGCATGTCCTAAATACAGACAGCAACACCTGTATACATAAAGATAAAATCAAGCAGAACTCCAGGAAGTTACAAGCCCTTATGGGTTCATAGGTTCATAGGTAGGTACTAGGCTATCGGCCCTAGGGCCCATACAAGCCTAGCCAAAAAATGTACCCTGGCTTTCGCCACCCAAGAAAATTATTTTCCTGTGCCCCTGTCGAGCAGAGCCACAGAAGTGATCCCTGGAGTGAATTTCCCATTTCCCATCCAATCATCAAGATTTTTCTTAAAGCACATCCTTTTAAACAAGAAATAACTATAAACAGGTACATTTGAGAATGATTAATGTTGACAGAGTTAATATCCCCCAAAATAGAAATGCTAGCCGGTGACAATTTACTTTATCAGCTACCTATGGCTCAGGTATCATTGAAGGTAAGAGCACCTAATGTGCACCTGTCATTAAATACCATTTGCACCATACATAATTAATGAGGTTCATTAAAATTCTGGGTTTTGAAATCCCATTTGCATACCCCTGTGTAACTTCTCAAAATGTGGTGCAGTAACCAATAGCTTGGTGTAACAAGCAGCTGCTCTGTGCAAGTACCCAATAGGTATCAATAACTAGTAACATGTAGCATGTGCCTGTTATCTTCCAATGATCTGATAACATGACACGTGTCACTTTTAAATGTTGATTCTGATACATTTATAGATCAGATCATTGCGAACTAGGTGAGACCTCAGTGAGCATTTCTCCATTTATACTACATTTTCCATTGGGGTATCAAGATGGCTACTTCCAGGAGACTGCACCTTGTCCAACTGCCCAGTTGGACAGAGGAGAAGACCACAGATGATGACTGTCTATGTTGGAGTGGAGTGGAGCATTGGATGAGAGCCAGGCCAAGGATCTTTACGATGATCGACATCTGAAAACAATTGTGAGGGAAGCATCGACAATATTCAGGGATCTACTGGACTGGAGTGCAAGTTCTCCACCACTATGATGGCCTGTAATGGAGTGACGCAGAAGAGCTTTGTTGAAGGTATGCTGAGGTGCAGAGACAGCCTGTGGATCCCTAGAGTAAGTGTCACAATCCTAGATATAGCTGAGCATTCCTACAAAATTTAGAGATATAGCTGTGTCCCAAAAATATCAGATACATGGGTTTTATAACTATTATGTTGTTTTTCTGACTATTAGCTCATCTGGGCAATTAAGAAGACACAGGGACTGCTCTCCATATAAGTATGGATTCTATTCCCATGCTGTTAATTTATGTACTAATGTTTATAATGTACAAAATTCTGGACTTTGTAGATTTACATCTGTTTTCAAACATATAACGACTTAATTTCATGCATCCACCGTAGTTGTGTATCACTGATGTCTATAGCACCTAGGCTGCTGATAACTGCATTTTTGTAGTTATCCATTATAGTATGATAGTATTGCTTACACTAGCTGTGTATGTCTGAATAGTAATTCAGAAATAACTTCTTTACTCCATTCCTCCTAATAAAGGAAACAGTCTTAATACACTCCCTTTTGTTTAAGCCAAGAAAAATGCCTGCCTGACTGATTACACATATGTTCATAGGTTCATAGGTTGGTACTAGGCTATTGGCCCTAGGGCCTATACAAGCCTAGCCATAACAATTCCCTGGCTATATCTTCCCACACTATTTACTTCCCTGGACCTCTGTCTAGCAGTGCGACTGATGTGATCCCTGGGGTGAATTTCCTTTCTGCCATCCAATCGTCAAGGTTCCATTTGAAGAAGGCCAAAGAGGTGCTCTGCTTGACATGTATGGGCAGTTTATTCCAGAGTCTAGGGAGTCTCTGGGTCAGGAACCTATCCCTCAGCATGTTTTGTTTATTGTGATGACAAGGTTTAGATTCCTGGAGCGTGTGGCTCTGAGGGATTGGGATTTCTTTAAGTGTAGCATGTCCAACAGCTCTGGGTTTGACATGGCCTTGTATGTTAAGCAGATATTGCCTCTGAGTAGACGGTATGTGATAGAGTATAGCTGAAGTTTTTTAAGGCAGTCAGCATAGGGCATCTGCTTTAGGCCTGTGATTCTTTTACTAAGGTATTTCTACGGCCTTTCCAGTTGTTGCAGATGTCTTGAGAGGTACATACCAAATGGGGCATTGTATTCTATAATGGGTCTAATGAGGGACAGTGGGACAATGACCTCCTTTTTTCTGGATGAAAAGCCCTTAGTGATGAGGTGTGCCACATAGAAGGATTTCATGACTGTTGTGGCGATGTGGTTATCGAAGGTGAGACCACTGTCCACCTGTGTCCCTAAGTCTCTTATCACACTTTCGATGTTTAGTGTACTGCCACTTATGTGGTAATTCATGGGTACATGTTTTTTCCCAAAGGGGATAACTATACATTTCTTGGCATTGAGCTTGAGTCCATGGCTCTGGCACCAATCATCTGTTTCTGTAAGGCCCTTTTGTAGAGTATCCACATCATTTGGGGATTCAATAATGGCTCCCAGTTTGCAGTCATCTATGAACTTTGTTAGCCAGAGTCCGTTAGTGTTGGCCTGTACTGGACTGAACCCTGAGGTACTCCACTTGTCACTTGTCTGGAGCTGGATTTGGAGTCAGCTACTTTTACAGTGTGGGTTCTGTCAGTAAGCCAGTTGGCAACCCATCGAGTGATGTAGGGATTAATGCCCAGCTTAGTAAGTTTATCTATGATTCCAGAGTGGGGGATGGTGTCAAAGGCCTTGGTGAGGTCCAGATAGCCTGTGTGGACCTCCTTACCCTCGTCCACGGCTCTGGAGACTGATTCGAAAAAGTCAATCAGGTTCAGGAGACAAGATCGGCCCTTCATGAACCCAAACTGGGTGTGGTCCAGTGTTTGAAGGTTGCCAATGTCTTTTTTTATGAGTTCCATGATAATATGTTCTATGGCCTTGCAGATCAGGCTCATCAGACTGATGGGGTGGTAGTTCCCGGGATCCAAGGTGGATCCCCCCTTGTGGAGCGGGATAACTGTAGCTGTGTGCCACTCAGTGGGCACAAAGCCTGAGGTGAGGGTATGATTAAACATGACACTTAGGTGAGGTGCCAATTCATTTTGTAGTTCATGTAGTACACAGCCTGGGATGTCATCTGATTCCATGGATGCTGTATTCTTAGCTTTGGAGAGTGCGTTTTCTACCTGTGTGGCCATTATTACCGGAATTTGGCAATCTTCTGGTATTGTGATGGGCCATTTAGGGGGTGAGAGGGGGGTGAAGTTGGCACTGAATCGATCTGCCAGGATATTGGCAATATCCTTGGGATCAGTATATTTAATACCATTCTGTTTTAGCTCAGAGCAGATCTGAGCATTGTCATTTAGATGCTTGACATAGTTATAAAATGCGTTGTGGTTATCTTTGGAATCTTTGACAATTTTATTTTCGTAACTAGCTTTGGAGGATTTTATGAGGGATCTCAGCTTCTTACTGAGGCTGGTAAGGGAGTTTTTTGCATCCTGGGATTTTCTTCTTTTCTGCAACAGTTTATTCCTTTTGTTGTAAAGTTTGTTTATGGCAGGGGACCACCATATTGGCTTCCTTTATTTGGAGGAGAGCATCTTGGTACTATTTGGGATGGCACGATTCATGCATGAGTGGATGTGCTCGTACAGTGCCTTAGTGTAGGATTCAGCAGTCGAACTTTCAGTTCCCATCTGCAAGGGTGTCATGAAGTTTGTCACTTCTGACTTGAGTAGCATGAAGTTGGCTTTGGAGAAGTTTTTATGGAGGTTTCCTTACTGGGGGGTGGGTGTGGGATGTGGATGTTAAGGGTGATTAGCTTATGGTCTGACCTGACCTATGAGGGGGTGACCATAAGTGTGGAGCATCAATTTCCCATGTTGGTAATGACCAGGTCTAGGATATTGGAGCCCCTGGTGGGACTATGGATTAGTTGATCCAGGACATTGGAATTTATGAATTCCAAGAACCGTTGAGCAAAGGTGTTGGTACACGAGTAGTTTTCCCAGTTAATGGCAGGGTAGTTAAAATCACCCAGTATTAGGGTGTTTGGTTGTATCTTAATATTTTCCAGTATGTTTAGAAAGGTGCAGTGAGAATTTTTGGGCATGGTGAGGGATCTGTAGCAAGCTACAATTTGGATTGCAGTCTTACCTAGTGTTAGTTGCACCTGGAGAATTTCAGACGCATTGTGTTGGGCAACTAGCCTGGTGGTGTAAATATCCTTGGTGAATATGGACACTCTTCAACCTTTAGTGTTTCGATTTTTTTCAGTTATGAGCTGATAGTTGTTATTTCTTTAGATTACAATGTAAAATAAGTGTCAGAAGATTCCGTATTCGTCTATGATCCGTAGGAATATGAATAAACACAAGCAGTATCTGTTTATTAAGAAGACATGTATACTGCTTATCAGCTTACCTTTGTAAGGAAACCAGTTAACATATCTGTATTTTAGCATGCTGTGGGTTCAAATCCACATAGGGGAAACGTTAAATTGTTATCTTGGTTTATTTAACACATAGATAAATATCCTTCTCTACGTAACTTCTGATAGATATTAATGTTTCTTTTGTGCATGGTTACAAATAATTCGGTTATTAGTCAAATTCTTATAAAAATGTTTGTAATCTGTAACTGTCTGGTAACTGCAACTCTAAGTGCAGGGTTAGTAAAGCTTGCTACAGACTGTTATATGTCTGACAAAATTTTTGTGCAATATTGTTATTATTTTCAAAAATACTATCACGTGTTGTTTTGTCATTCATTATTAAATCACTTCAACAACCTCCTCATCCTTTTCTTTTGATAGAGTCAGATGGTCACAGTTATGGTTGAAATGCAGAGCAGTGAGATACAGTGATGTATGCAATTGATTTGTGATGTGTTGTCGCCTCACAGTAAGACGCTGTCCGGTTCGATTCTCAGCTAGAGCGTCTTCTTGCCAAGACATGCATGGTACCTTCGTTGAAGGTTGTGCATCAGGGCTGGTAACTCAGCACGTAAAAATCAACTACCAATCATTAGCAGACCGGAGTTCCGCTGTGGCGACCCCTAACCGGGAAAAGCCGAAAGACACAACAACAACAACTTTGCTAAAGAATGTCTTCCCACAGAACTTACTGTGTCCCTGATGTACAGCAACTTTTATGTCTCTGTTAATATAAGCTCTGTGACACATGGCACTGCCCCACTATCTGAGGAATTAAGGTTTTCCATTGCTGTTAATGGCTGTGACCATAGTGCTGACATGAAAACATTCTTGCTAACATTTATCTACATGCCCAGCACTTGTTCATTTGAAATCCTAAGCCATGAACCATATTAGTAGCTCATCCCCCATCCAGGTGATGTCATAACCACAGTTCTTTTCACTGCATTCACAACACACACTCTTGGTCAAGATAGATTAGCTAGGCAAGGAAGTATTAAAGTTTATATGTAGATTAGAGTTACAGGTTTGATCCTCATGTCCTCCAATCTGTGTTCAGAGATGTAAAAGCCTGTGTGTAACAATGCAAAATGTGTATGGCGATTGCTTCTTCAGAAGCCAATTGTTCTTGACCCTGATCTGATCAATGTATATCCCTCATACTTGGGACTACATCATTCCTAGTTGCTCTATTTTTTCTTCATGCAATGAAGACCAGACCCAGAATCCTGCCCTGTGCATTGAGGTGATGCACAGGGTTGAGGAGCAATGGACAGAGAGAAGCAGGTTGCTGAACTTTTCTGTTCTGTTAAACAAAATGCATCTGATCCATGTTACAGGCTCACTTTTTTCACATCACCATGTATATTGTTTAGAATATATGAATAGGGAATTTAAAAAACAGGCATTTCTGAACATCATTATGCTGTTAAAATTAAGAACAGACAATGCCCTAGGAAAACATTCTATGGACTGTAATTAGTTCAAGAAGTTTTTTTTATGTTATAGATTTTGTTTCCATTGATTTTTAGTGGTGACAAGGAGGGAGAGTTAGAGTACAAGGAACTTAAGTGGCAAATCATGTTTAATGTGTACACCCCACAACAACAATGTTAATTACAAGGTAGTTCTTAACAGGACTCAAACAGAACTTGCTGGAGAGACAGATTTGTATCCCAAAGGCTACATGTGATATACTTCGCATCTTCGTAAAACAAATCCAGTCCCCCACTCTCTCAAAAAGAATTTGGATAAATGGATGGGGAGCAGTAAATTCACTGCCAGGGTACTGCCCATGTCCCTTATGGACAGCGAGTGTCTGTAATATGACTCAGGGCTCCAACACCCAAAGACCCACTACCTGATACTACCCCATCCCATATCTGTCTTTTATTTGTATATTTGCATTTTAAATTTTATATTTATGCTTTTGTATACTGTATATTCTTTACTTTACTTATGTTATATTCTGTTAACTGCTTTTGGAGCTTTTCTCCCCGGGCCTCCACTGAAAATGGGCTCTGCTTGGCCCATTGCACTTCCCCGGTCATCAAACTGGAAATAAATAAATTAAATAAATAAATAAGATATAATATTATCGTATCTCGGGTATTCTTAGCAAGACTTGTAAAGGTTGATCTGATGTTGTTAATCCTCATTCATTCCTTACGCATGGGTATCGGTTCCAAGCTCGGAACCGAGCCGGCCATTTTTCAAGCTCACGTCAGCTTCAATCTCTCGAGCTAAACTCTTACCCACAGTCCCCCTCTCCCTGTTACCTCAGATTTAGTTTGCCGCGTTGCCATCCGGTCGTGTCAAGCTACTTCTCTTGAGCTAAGTACAGTCAATTGTTGTTTAATAGCTTTACAGATTACTTTTCTAAAGTTCATATTTTATTGTCTCTTACCCTATCGCATCTAGCATACATAATTTTTTCAGGTTTTTCTGCTTTTTCTTTACTACTTTTACCGCAAGGTATTCTGTCTTTACCATCGTTGGCAATCTTTTTCCTTTTTCTCTCTCATACCTTCGGGTACTCTCTTGTGCCATTTTTGGTACGTTTCTTTTAATTATTTTGCTGTCATGGCAGATAAAAAAGGTAGTCTGGGGTTTAAGCAGTGTTCTGATTTTGGACACAAACTGCCTACTTCTGATGCACACTCTTTGTGTGTTTATTGTTTGGGAGCTTCCCATTTATCTGTTGACCCACCTTGTACTATTTGTGAGAATTTTTCTAATAGAACTTTGTTGGAAAGGAAAAACAAGCTGATACTGAAGGGATTTCTAAAATCTCCCTTTTCAGAGGCTATTTCTGGGTCGGAGGTCTCAACCCCTCCTAGAGCCCATAAGAAAATGGATGTTCCTACTAAGGCTAAATCTTTGCCTTCATCCCCGGCTGGGTCTCCCGCCAACCAAAACCTAAAAAGGCTAAAGTTTCAGCTACGGAGCTCCCTCAGTCAGCCCCAGTGCTTTCAGTGCCTAGACCTTCGGCACCGAGGCCTTCGGCTCCATTAGTGATTTTGGCTCCATCTTCTACTGCAGCCTTCTATATATAGGCACCGAGGGGCTCCTCGGTTCAGACCATTACCACAGTATTGGCACTGACCGTTCAGTCGGTGCAGACCTTGACAGCGTCGGTTCTGAGATCTTTCTCAAAACCGACGCCTTTATTGTTGACTCCAGTTTTGTCGGTTCCAGCTTTGGCACTGACAATCACTTTGGGACTGATGCCTGCGTTGGTTCCAGCTTCGGCACCGAAAACCACTTCGGCACCAATCTCTGTGTCGGTGCAGACAATGACCTCGGCACCGATGACTTCTTCGGTGCAGACAGCAGTAGTCCAGTCTCTCTTGGCACCGTTGTCTCTGTGTGGTCAGACGAGATGGGCACCGAGTCTGCTTCTTCTGTGGACAGGCCTGTTTCTCCCTCAGTCTCCGTGAGGTCCACTAGAAGCCTTTCTGAACATGATGTGTTGCATCTGGTGGACCAGGTACTCTTGGCCAGAGGTATTCCACCCCTCAGGAACTATCCTTCTTTGGGAGGTGATCACCCATCTCCAAAGACCCCTTCTTATTCTCCTCCTTCATTGCCTTTGAAGTCCATGGATATAGTACAGTCTTCCCCTTCTGCGGTTTCCCTTTATGGATCTCACTAAGGAACCGCAGGTGCCTTCATGGCAGGAAAGTTTTGCTACGACCCAGGATGTCAGTTGTGACACGCATAGTTTGCAGCTCCACAGCCATCCAGGGACTCCGGGTCAGCAGGCTGAGCCACTTAGGGGAGGGGTGACCCCTGTCCTAGACATGCACTCCTCTTCGGGTGGACCAGCCTTCCAACTAATGGAGAAAGCTTTCGCTGCCGCTGGCGATTCCGGACTGTCTATACCTCTGCCCTCCTCTGGTACACTGGTTTCACATGTTGCACCTAGTGGACACCAGGTGTAGGGGCCGCAGGACATATTCCATCAGGAATCCCCTTTTCCACTGTTTCCACTGTCTTCTCCAGCTTCTCCCACTGAGGAGGTCCACCGGAATAGTTCGTGTAAGAGGAAATACATGGACTCCACAGAGGAGTCCCTCACCGATGACACAGATTTCGATGAGGGTGAAGGATCCCCTCGGTCACCCTCTGAGGTATCCTTTGGTGATATCCTCGAAATCCTGAAACAGAGAGGTGACTGGCAGTCCTCTAATTTGATCTCTGAGGAATCTGTGTTCCTGCAGGCCTTTCACACCCGGCCCCCTACCTCCTGGGTTACTCCACCTGCCGATGAACTTGTCTGACTCATCGTGCAGCGTGCTTGGAAGGCTCCTGATACTGTCTAAGCTATTCCCCGGAGGCCAGATAAGATCTTGTCCCCTCCTGCTTTGGATCCCCATTGGTCCAAAGGTCTTCCTGTGGATGCTTTGGTGGTGGCGGCCGCAACAAAAAAGTATCTGGCAGAAGAAGAAAGCCAGACTGTCCATCCACCTAACAGAGAGTCCCGGGCCCTGGACAAGATAGGGAAGTGCACCTTTGCTTCAGCGACCTTTGCTATCCAGTCCCTGAATTATATGGCACATTATACCAGGTTTCAGAGGGATTTGGTTTCTCAGCTCTCTGAAACCTAGGCTGGTGCCATGTCCGATGAGGTTCTTGACAAAGTGGCCTCTCAGCTGGCCACCATTGAATCTATATCTAACTCCTCTATACGACTGATATGTCATGCATCAGAAGGAGCAGCTAGAGCAGCAGGTTCACCTGCGGTCTTGAGACGACATGCCTGGATGTGCTTGTGCAACTTCGCGGAACCTTTTAAGTCTTCCTTTCTTAATGCCCCCATTGAGGCCTCCTCATTGTTTGGGCCCAAAGTCAAAAGCACACTGGCCAGATGTGAACAGGATGGTAAGACCCTTTCTGCTGTAGGTGTTCGTTATTCTTCCCCTCAATGTGCTTTCTCCTGAAACCAAAAGAGCGGGAAGATATGGTTCAAGAAATCTGAGGGTCCTTTCCATGACACAGAGGCCGAGTTCTACCCCAGAGGCAGGGGTGGAAACTCACAGGGAAGACATTCCTTTCGGGGCAGAGGGGGACCGCATAACCAGGGTTCCAGGGATTCTTTCCCTGGCCAATCCTACCAGCGCTCCTGAAGAGTGGCCCAACTCCTTTCCTCTGGAGGTGGTTGGGGGACGTTTCTCCTTGTACCCTTCTGCCTGGCTAACCATCACCACCAATTCTTGGGTACAAAGGATTATAACCAGAGGTTATCTTATCCCCTTCGATCTTTGTCCTGTCCCTTCAAAAAACCTTCCTGACATTCCACCCAGTCAAAGGGAAGAAGCAGCACTAGAGATAGAAAAGCTGCTAAGAAAGAGAGTCATCCAAATAGTCCCTCCAGACCAGATCGGATCTGGATTCTATTCAAGACTATTTTTGGTGCCAAAGAAAACCTGGGACTGGAGACCAATTTTGGATCTCAGTGTATTGAACAAATTTGTGAGAGTACAAAAATTCTGGATGGTCACAATACAGTCTATCCTCCCGCTTTTGGAAAAAGATGATTGGATGTGCTCTATAGATCTTCAAGATGCGTACTACCACATAAAGGTGGACAGGCCATCAAGAAGATTTCTGCACTTCCGTGCAGGAGCCAGTCGCTACCAGTTCAGAGTACTTCCCTTTGGACTCCCTACAGCCCCCAGAGTGTTCACAAAGTGCATGGCAGTTGTCACAGCTCACTTGCGACTTCAAAGATTCCAGGTGTTTTCATACCTAGATGACTGGCTCATACTCTCTGGCATACTCTCTCCTCGCTGCTCAAAGGCTAGGTATAACCATAAACTGGCAAAAATCCAATCTCACCCCATCTCAGTCAACAGAATTCATAGGGGTTATCTTGGACACACAAAAAACTGCAGAGCTGCTATTCCAGAGCACAGAATTCTAGGGATAAAATAACTAATTCCAATCCTTTCAAAGGAAAAATCCATGGCTCACTCAGTTCTGCTGCTGTTGGGTTCCATGGCAGCCTCCATCACCATTGTTCCCCTGGCCAGGTTTCACATGAGGCTTCTACAATGGCTACTGCTTACCCAATGGTATCCTTTTCAGTATCCTCTTTCAGCCATGATTCGAGTAACCCACAGGTGCAAACAGGATTTAAATTGGTGGATGACACACAATCTCTCACAATGGTCTCGCCCCTTCTCCCCCAGCAACCCAAGGCCACAGTGACCACGGACGCCTCCCTGATGGGGTGGGGGTGCTACGTCAGGGACAGACAGTCCAAGGTACTTGGTCCGAACTGGAAGCCCATCTGCATATAAATGTTCTAGAGCTGAGGGCGGTGCTTCTGGCATTGCAAGCATTCCATCCGCTGCTGCTGTCTAGGACAATTGCGATTCAATCAGACAACATGGTGGTGGTCTGGTACATCAACAAGCAAGGTGGAACCAAATCTTACCCACTTTGTCGAGAGGCTATGAGGATATGGCAATGTACGATGGCTACCAACCGTTTTCTTCTAGCAACGCACATTCCCGGGAGTTCCAACATGATAGCAGACAGACTCAGCAGGTGCATTCTTCAACCTCACGAGTGGTCCCTGAATCCCTTGATAGTGGCAGAGATCTTCCACCGCTGGGGCCGTTCTTGCTGTGACCTCTTTGCATCCCCGACCAACTACAAATGCAGCAACTACTTCGCCCTGATCTCCCCTCTGGGATAGTCACCCAGGGACACTCTAGTCCATGATTGGCCCTCGGGTCTTCTTTACACATTTCCACCCTTTCCTCTCATTCCCCAGTTTCTGAAGAAAGCCCGTCAGTTGAAGAGCAAGGTGATCCTCATAGCATCATACTGGCCTCGACAGATTTGGTTCCCCTTCCTTTGGCCTCACCTACTAGATCAACCATGGATTCTCCATCCAACCCCAGAGTTGATCTCACACCCACAGAACCTGATTCATCCCAACTTGAACAGCCTGAAGCTCATGGCTTGGCTACTCCAATTCCCTTGATTGCCAGGCAGAATGATCTTTCTTTACCAGTACATGATATTCTCATTGCTTCTCATAAGTCCTCCACTAGAATTACTTATCTGAGCAAGTGGAAAAGATTTACCTGTTGGCTGAAAGATAAGCAAGTAGACCCCTTTTCAGCACCAGTGTTGATAATTCTAGACTATCTGGCTGACCTGTTTCAATCGGGTCTATCGGCCTCTACCGTTAGAGTTCATTTGGCTGCAATTTCTAATTTTCATGAGGGTATCCAAGATTCCTTTCTTATGTCCCATAAATTGTGCAAGACCTTCATAAAAGGTGTGAACCATCTGAAGCCACCTTTTAGAGAACCTATCCAACCATGGGATTTATCATTAGTTCTACAAGCTCTGACAATGACACCTTTTGAACCAGCCTCTTCTTGCGACCTCAAGTATTTGTCATGGGAAACCTTGTTTTTGGTTGCTATTACTTCTGCCAGACGTATTTCTGAACTTCAAGCCTTATGTATCAAGACTCCATATTTGATTTTTCATAAAGATAGAGTGTCTCTGAGAACTAATCCGTCATTTCTGCCTAAAGTGATCTCTGAAATGACCATTAATCAAGCCATTGAATTGCCAATTTTCTTTCTCAATCATTCAAACAGAGGAGAGTATTGCCTACATACCCTAGATATACACAGGCAAATCTGTTTTTACTTAAACAGGACTAAACCCTTTCGTAAATCTGACCAATTATTTTTGCCCTTTTCTGGACCTAGATTAGGATCTGCTGTTGCTAACGTCACATTAGCTAGATGGTTGAAGGACTGTGACCTTCATTTATACACAACGTAATATCTCATTGCCTACTACCATGAAAGCTCATTCAACAAGGTCGGTGGCAACTTCTGCTGCCTTCCATGCCAGAGCTTCTTTACATGACATCTGTGCAGCAGCAACTTGGGCTACGCCTCATACCTCCATCAATCATTACAAATTGGAATTGGCCACCAGGGGAAGAGCATCTTTCGGTTCTATGGTGCTCAGGAATGTCCTTCCATGAGAGCCTCCCAGGAATAGGGGTAGCTGGGGACTATGTCCCATGCATAAGGAATGAACGAGGATTAACAATATCAGATAAAGAAGTTATGTCTTACCATAACGTTCCATCTGTATTGTTGATCCTCATTCAAGTCATTACGACCCTCCCTCCTTCCCCCTCTTGTGGTTTCTAGTGGATCTCACCATCCGGTTCTCTTAGGTTATTTGACCAGAGGTAGCCTCTACCTTCTTTGACTTGCAAACTCAATCTGAGGTAACAGGGAGAGGGGGATTGTGGGTAAGAGTTTAGCTCGAGAGTTTGAAGCTAACGCGAGCTTGGAAAATGGCCGGCTCGGTTCTGAGCTCGGAACCGATACCCATGCGTAATGACTGAACGAGGATCAACAATACAGATGGAACGTTATGGTAAGACATAACTTCTTTTTCCTATTAGCCTAGTAATTACCTATGAACCTATGTATAAATGTACAAGACTATTTATGCTTGGGACATTGTTCAGGTTTGTGCAGCAGTTTATGGATTATCAATAATTGTGAGTATGTGAGTATGTGAAAGAAATGTTCATCATTAGGATCGCAGCTGTAGTAACCTAAGCTGTGGTTCATAGGTGTTTACTAGGCTAATGACCACAAGGGCTTTTTAAGGCTAGGCATGCATCCCAAATCTCTGACAAGTTCTGATACCCTTGATAACTGTAAGCAGTGGCCTAGGAGATGAAACTTTTACAGTCTGCCTGTGTCCATTAGGGACTTAGGTGCCAAACCAGGGATAAATTTCCTGTTCCCCATCCAATTATCCGAGTTACACTTGAATTGGTTTTCCCATTCAGTTATCCACGTTACACTTGAACTGGGTTAGGGAGGAGCTCTGCTTCAGTTGGTCTTATATTCTGCTAATCATATAACAGTCAGCCAGCTTCCAAAGCTTCCATTATTTAAATTTAGAAGGAAAGTTTACACAAAAAGCTAAATATACGAGCCTGAGCCAGAAAAACGACACTCTCGCAACTGAAGCGGCAAACGAGATCTCGGTAGCTATCGCTAGGCATTATGGGATAAGGGGTAGCCTCGAGCCAGTAAACAGCTCTCGAGCTATTGAAGATGGCCGAGTCAGAGTCGAGGATTGGCTTTGATCCCAACCAGCAAGAAAGAAGGCAAGATGAAGACAACTAACATGGAACGTTATGGTAGGTACATAACTTCTTTTTATGTGTTGTCATGTCAGACTTCTGATTCAGATTGAGTGTGGCTTTGGCCAATGCTTTTTTTTCTATGAAACCATTTCCAGAATGAAACAGTTGTTTCAGTGGATAAACAGTGAAGGTTTTCAGTCCCTCAGGAAATATGATTTATTACTACTGGAATTTCCAAAATCTACCCCTATTTCTCCTGTTCTGCCTCCTTTTGAAGACATTTTTATCACAGACTGCAACTTTCCTGACAGTCAGCCTGTCCCCCCAAAAAAATGATAGACTATATAAAATGCTTCAATATTTTAACTTTGCATACACTCATCCCAGATCTGACATAACAGCTATTGCTTTAGTGAATCTAGCTGCTGCTACTTTTGGTTAATGCTAAACCCTCTCCTTCTGAAGGATGTGAAGGTTCATAATAGATTTGTTAAAAAGATAGTTTTTCTGCCATACTAGTTTTTTTAAATTTTCATCTGTCAGGCTCACATGTTAAAGTTTATGAGTGCACCTTGTGAGACTATGAAGAATATTTTGGCATATGTTTCTTCCTGTGAAGAGAAAGCTGCTTTGTGTAACTTGTTTTCTTCTGTGACTCAGGTGATTGCCACTGTTTGAAATCTGGAGTTTCTTCTGTGTCTCAGGTGACTGCCCACTATTTGAAATCTGAGGTTTATTCTGTGTCTCAGGTGACTGCCCACTGTTTGAAATCTGCAGTTTATTCTGTGTCTCAGGTGACTGCCCACTGTTTGAAATCTGAGATTTATTCTGTGTCTCAGGTGACTGCCCACCATTTGAAATCTGCGGTTTATTCTGTATCTCAAGTGACTGCCCACTATTTGAAATCTGTAGTTTATTCTGTGTCTCAGGTGACTGCCCAGTGTTTGAAATCTGAGATTTATTCTGTGTCTCAGGTGACTGCCCACCATTTGAAATCTATGGTTTATTCTGTGTCTCAGGTGACTGCCCACTGTTTGAAATCTGGGGTTTATTCTGTGTCAAAGGTGACTGCCCACTGTTTGAAATCTTATATTTTTTTCTGTCTCAGGTGACTGCCCACTGTTTGAAATCTGCAGTTTATTCTGTCTCAGGTGACTGCCCACTGTTTGAAATCTGGGGTTTATTCTGTGTCTCAGGTGACTGCCCACTGTTTGAAATCTGGGGTTTATTCTGTGTCTCAGGTGACTGCCCACCATTTGAAATCTGTGGTTTATTCTGTGTCGCAGGTGGCTGCTCACCATTTGAAATCTGCAATTTATTCTGTGTCTCAGGTGACAGCCCACCATTTGAAATCTGCAGTTTATTCTGTGGCTCAGGTGACTGCCCACTGTTTGAAATCTGTGGTTTATTCTGTGTCTCAGGTGACTGCCCACTGTTTGAAATTTGGGGTTTATTCTGTGTCAAAGGTGACTGCCCACTGTTTGAAATCTGCAGTTTATTCTGTGTCTCTGGTGACTGCCCACTGTTTGAAATCTGTGGTTTAATCTGTATTTCAGGTGACTGCCCACCATTTGAAAATCTGCAATTTATTCTGTGTCTCAGGTGACTGCCCACTGTTTGAAATCTGATATTTTTTCTGTCTCAGGTGACTGCCCACTGTTTGAAATCTGCAGTTTATTCTGTCTCAGGTGACTGCCCACTGTTTGAAATCTGGGGTTTATTCTGTGTCTCAGGTGATTGCCCACTGTTTGAAATCTGCAGTTTACTCTGTCTCAGGTGATTGCCCACTGTTTGAAATCTGGGGTTTATTCTGTGTCTCAGGTGACTGCCCACCATTTGAAATCTGTGGTTTATTCTGTGTCGCAGGTGGCTGCTCACCATTTGAAATCTGCAATTTATTCTGTGTCTCAGGTGACAGCCCACCATTTGAAATCTGCAGTTTATTCTGTGGCTCAGGTGACTGCCCACCATTTGAAATCTGTGGTTTATTCTGTGTCTCGGGTGACTGCCCACTGTTTGGAATCTGCGGTTTATTCTTTGTCTCAGGTGACTGCCCACTGTTTGAAATCTGTGGATTATTCAGTGTCTGAGGTGACTGCCCACTGTTTGAAATCTGCAGTTTATTCTTTCTCAGGTGACTGCCCACTCTTTGAAATCTGCGCTTTCTTCTGTGTCTCAGGTGACTGCCCACCATTTGAAATCTGTGGTTTATTCTGTGTCTCAGGTGAGCCCACTGTTTGAAATCTGTGGTTTATTCTGTTTCTCAGATGACTGCCCACCATTTGAAATCTGTGGCTTATTCTGTGTCTCGGGTGACTGCCCACTGTTTGGAATCTGTGGTTTATTCTTTGTCTCAAGGTGACTGCCCACTCTTTGAAATCTGCGGATATATTTGGTGTCTCAGGTGACTGCCCACTGTTTGAAATCTGCGGTTTATTCTGTCTCAGGTGACTGCCCACTCTTTGAAATCTGTGGTTTCTTCTGTGTCTCAGGTGACTGCCCACCATTTGATATCTGTGGTTTATTCTGTGTCTCAGGTGAACCCACTGTTTGAAATCTGTGGTTTATTCTGTGTCTCAGATGACTGCCCACCATTTGAAATCTGTGGTTTATTCTGTGTCTCGGGTGACTGCCCACTGTTTGGAATCTGCAGTTTATTCTTTGTCTCTGGTGACTGCCCACTGTTTGAAATCTGCGGATTATTCGGTGTCTCAGGTGACTGCCCACTGTTTGAAATCTGCAGTTTATTCTGTCTCAGGTGACTGCCCACTCTTTGAAATCTGCGGTTTCTTCTGTGTCTCAGGTGACTGCCCACCATTTGAAATCTGTGGTTTATTCTGTGTCTCAGGTGAGCCCACTGTTTGAAATCTGTGGTTTATTCTGTGTCTCAGATGACTGCCCACCATTTGAAATCTGTGGTTTATTCTGTCTCAGGTGACTGCCCACTGTTTGAAAGCTGCGGTTTATTCTTTGTCTCAGGTGACTGCCCACCATTTGAAATCTGCGGTTTATTCTGTGTCTCAGGTGACTGCCCACTGTTTGAAAACTATGGTTTATTCTGTGTCTCAGGTGACTGCCCACTGTTTGAAATCTGTGGTTTATTTTGTGTCTCAGGTGACTGCCCACTGTTTGAAATCTTTGATTTAATTTGTGCCTCGGGTGACTGCCCACTATTTGAAATCTGCAGTTTAATCAGTGTCTCAGGTGACTGCCCACTGTTTGAAATCTGCAGTTTATTCTGTGTCTCAGGTGACTGCCCACTGTTTGAAATCTGTGGTTTATTCTGTGTCTCAGGTGACTGCCCACCATTTGAAATCTGCGGTTTATTCTGTGTCTCAGGTGACTGCCCACTGTTTGAAAACTATGGTTTATTCTGTGTCTCAGGTGACTGCCCACTGTTTGAAATCTGTGGTTTATTTTGTGTCTCAGGTGACTGCCCACTGTTTGAAATCTTTGATTTAGTTTGTGCCTCGGGTGACTGCCCACTATTTGAAATCTGCAGTTTAATCGGTGTCTCAGGTGACTGCCCACTGTTTGAAATCTGCGGTTTATTCTGTGTCTCAGGTGACTGCCCACTGTTTGAAACCTGCTTTTTATTCTGTGTCTCAGGTGACTGCCCACTGTTTGAAATCTGTGGTTTATTCTGTGTTCCAGGTGACTTCCCACTGTTTGAAATCTGCAGTTTATTCTGTGTCTCAGGTGATTGCCCACTGTTTCAGGTAAGAGGTTCTCTGGTTCACTCCTTAGCTGAGGTGCCTTCTGTGCAGAGTCTGCATTTCTCCCTGTGGTCACGTGGGTTTCTTATGGGTGTTCTGGTTTCCTCCGACATCCCAAAGACATGCTGTAGGTGGATTGGACACTACAAATTGTCCATAGGTGTGCATGTGTGTGCCTTTCATGGAAGGTTGGGTGCCGGGCTGGCAACTTGACACCGTAAAACTCCACTGCCAATCATGAGCAGACAGGTGATCCATTGTGGCGAACCCTATCTGGGAAAAGCTGAAAGAAGAAGATTCTGTGTCTCAGGTGATTGCCCATCATTTGAAATCTGCGGTTTATTCTGTGTGTCAGGTGACTGCCCACAGTTTGAAATCTGAAGTTTATTCTGTGTCTCAGGTGACTGCCCAGCATTTGAAATCTGTGATTTATTCTGTGTCTCAGGTGACATCCCACCGTTTGAAATCTGCAGTTTATTCTGTGTCTCAGGTGACTGCCCACTGTTTAATATCTGAGATTTATTCTGTGTCTCAGGTGACTGTCCACCATTTCAAATCTGCAGTTTATTCTGTGTCTCAGGTGACTGCCCACTGTTTGGAATCTGCGGTTTATTCTTTGTCTCAGGTGACTGCCCACTGTTTGGAATCTGTGGATTATTCTGTGTCTCAGGTGACTGCCCACTGTTTGAAATCTGTGGTTTATTCTGTGTCTCAGGTGACTGCCCACTGTTTGAAATCTGTGGTTTATTCTGTGTCTCAGGTGACTGCCCACTGTTTGAAACCTGCAGTTTATTCTGTGTCTCAGGTGACTGCCCACTGTTTGAAATCTGCGGTTTATTCTGTGTCTCAGGTGACTGCCCACTGTTTGAAATCTGTGGTTTATTCTGTGTCTCAGGTGACTGCCCAGTGTTTGAAGTCTGCTGTTTATTCTGTGTCTCAGGTGACTGCCCAGTGTTTGAAGTCTGCAGTTTATTCTGTGTCTCAGGCGACTGCCCACTGTTTGAAATCTCCGGTTTATTCTGTGTCTCAGGTGACTGCCCACTGTTTACAATATGTGGTTTATTCTGTGTCTCAGGTGACTGCCCACTGTTTGAAGTCTGCGGTTTATTCTGTGTCTCAGGTGACAGTTCACTGTTTGAAATGTGGTTATGCTTCTGCTGATGTTATTTCCAGAGCTGCTTCCAGTGGAACTGCTATGATGAGGATTGCCTGGCTATGGTCTAAAAAACCTCCCAGAGGATGGCAAAAATGAAACTTTGATTTATCGCTTGGACAGAGAACTAGTTTGTGGACCTTCCGCTGCATTGAGTTGGAAGAAATCGACGTATGTGCAGTGACAGAAACCTGGTTCAAGGCTCCAGAGAGCACCCCAGCACTACCAGGCTATAACTCCTACCATACCTTTAGGTCCCAAAACCAGGACCGGAACACAAAAGGAGGGTGTGTGTCCATATTCATCAAGAACACCCACACCTCCAGGTTAATAGCACAGCATGCGGAATCTGAGACCATCCAAGTGCAATTGACAGCGGGTAAATTGACTGTTCAATTTATAGCTTGCTACAGATCTCCCACCTTGTCTCAGGACGCTCACGCAGCATTCCTGAGAACATTAGAAAGTATGAAGATTCTACCCAACACCATGCTACTGGGTGACTTCAACTATCCAAACATTGACTGGGAAAACTACTCCAGCTCAAATGCCTTAGCCCAATGCTTCCTTGAGTTTATAAACTCAAACACCCTTGAACAGCTGGTCACCACTCCCACAAGAGGTGACAACATACTGGACCTGGTCATCACCAACATGGGGAACCTATGTTCCACACCTGAGGTAAACTCGTCATTGGTAAGATCAGATCACAAACTAATCACACTGGACATCCACATCCAGACCCCCCCCCCAAGTCAAGGAAATCAAGGTAAAAAACTTCTCTAAAGCCAACTTCACACTCCTCAAGACCGAGGTGGGAAGTTTCAAAGTTCCCAATCAAATGGAAAATGATGACCCATCGGCAGAATCCTTTACAAGTGCATTCTATGAGCACCTTCAAGAATGCATGGACCGAGCCATCCCAAGTAAAACCAAGACCAACTCCTCAAAAAAGAGGAAGCCAGTCTGGTGGACCCCGGCCATAAATAAACTTTACAACAGAAGGAGGAAACTCCTGCAAGATAGAACAAAATCCCAAAATAAGAAGGCATCTCTGATTAACATCATTAAAAAACTGCGCTCCCTCATTAAATCATCCAAGGCCAACTTCGAAAGAAAAATAGCCAGTGATTCTAAGGATAACCACAAGGCCTTCTTTAACTATGTCAAGAGTCTAGGGGCAAACTCTCAGATATGCTCCGAGCTAGTGCATAATGGCCATAAATACACTGAACCAACCAACATTGCCAACATCCTGGCTGACAAGTTCAGTGCAAACTTCACCCCTCCCTCTCCAGCAAAGGGGCTAGCACCCATCCCAGAAGAATGTGGCGCTCCAGATATCTCAGACACACAAGTAAAGACAGCCCTTGCAAAGGCCAAAAACACAGCATCAATGAGACCAGATGCTATCCCAGGTTGTGTCTTACACGAGCTTCAAAATGAACTAACCCCCCATCTCAAATCACTATTCAAACTCAGCCTCTCTACAGGCTATGTACCCAAAGAATGGCGTACAGAAACAGTCGTACCACTCCACAAAGGTGGTGCCACAACTGACCCTGGGAACTATCGGCCTATAAGCTTGACTGGCTTGGTCTGCAAAGCCATGGAATGCATTATCATGGAGCTCATTAACAGGGACATTGGGAACCTCCAGACACTGGACCCCACCCAGCTCGGCTTTGTTAAAGGCAGATCTTGCCTCCTGACCTTGGTCGACTTCTTTGAAACAGTCACCAAGGCCATAGATGAAGGGAAGGTGGTCCACACAGCATATCTGGACCTCGCTAAGGCGTTCGACACCATCCCACACTCAGGAATCATAGACAAACTCACCAGCTTAAATATTAACCCCTATGTCATGAGATGGGTTGCCAATTGGCTCTCAGAAAGAACCCACACGGTAAAAGTGGCAGGCGCCATGTCTGACTCTAAACCAGTCACAAGCAGAGTCCCACAGGGCTCAGTCCTGGGACCCCTCCTGTTCGGTATATATTTCTCCAAAGTACAGGCAAAGGCGGAGGGACTGTGGCTAACCAAGTTCGCAGATGACTGCAAATTGGGTGCAATAATTGACTCTCCAGCTGACACAGACATCCTGCAAAAGGGTCTCACAGAGACAAACACCTGGTGTCAAAGTCACGGCCTCAAGCTAAATGCCAAAAAATGCATAGTAATCCCATTTGGGAAAAACAAAGTACCTACAAACTACCACATAGATGGGAATCCACTAAGTACAGAAGAAGTAATTAGGGACCTGGGTACCCAAGTAGATTCAGGAAATCCTTCTATGTGGCACACCTGATCACAAAGGGTTTCTCATCCAGATCCAAGGAGGTGATTGTGCCCCTTTACTCCTCACTCATTAGGACCATAATAGAGTACAATGCCCCATTTAGGATGTACCTCACTAGACACCTGCAACAACTAGAAAGACCACAGAAGTACCTCACTAAGAGGATTAAGGGCCTTAAACAATTACCCTATGAAGCACGACTAAAAAAGCTCCAGCTCTTCTCAGTCGCCACTGCCTTCTCAGAGGTGACCTATGTCTGACCTATAGGGCCATGTCAAACCCTGAACTAATGGACATGCTTCACCTCAAAAAGACGAGATCCCTCAGTATCACTCGTTCTAGCGACTTGAATCTATGTACAACAATAAACAGGACATGCTGGAGGGATAGATTCCTGTCCCAGCGACTCCCCGCACTCTGGAATAGAATCCCAATCCATATTTGACAGAGCTCCGCTCTGACCCTTTTCAAGAGAAATCTTGATGAGTGGATGGGTAATCGTAAGTTCTACCCTGGGATCACTTCAGGAGCCCTGTTGACAGAGGCCCAGGTTACTAATCTAATGGGGAGGTGAAAGCCATCACTCTGTGGCTAGGCTTATAAATGCCCATGGGCAGATAGCCTAGTACTTACCTATGAACCTATTGATCATTAAAAAGTATGATGGGAGAGGAAAGATGATTCATGGGATCTCTCAGACTTTTCAGCCTCTGAAGGATTTGCCGAGGGATTCTACACCTTTTACAGCCTTCTCTAAAAAGCAAGATAAACAGACCCAGCAAGCTGCTGATAAGCAAATGTTCAAATGCTTAAAAAGCTATGACAGGGAGGTTCAGAAAGGATCTCTCAGAACAAAGAACACTCTGAAAGGTCTGAATTATTATGTCAATGGCTTCCCTTCCCCCTTCCCACTCTGGCAGTCCCTTAATCTTTCCAGAAAGTCTAAACCTCCATTTCTGTCTTCGGCAACAGTTAGTTTCCAATAGTTGGGTTCTGAGAGTAATATATCAAGGTTACTGATGGCAGTGAGAACTTTTCTCACATTTTTGGGGGCTTTATCTTGCCAGACAGACTAAGCTATTCTTTGCCCTCCTGCCATTCAGGATATGTTAGCTCAGTGGATAGAAACTGACCTCCTCCTTAGTTGGGGAAGGATTTTATTTAAGGATGTTTCTGTTACTGAAAAAAGAAGATTCTTGGAGACAATTCTACATCTTTCCATGCTGATTACTGCTATAAGGGTATTCACAAAGTGTATAGCTCATGTGATAGCCTACTGCACACTGCAATGTATTAAAATGTTTCCTTATTTAGATGACTTGCCTATCACTGCAGAGTCTTTTTCAAAGTATCAGGAATCTCTCACTTGAGTAAGAGATCTCCTGTACTGACTGGGGTTTCAAGAGAACATACAAAATCTTGTCTGACTCCTTCTTACAGGTTTGTTTTCCTGCTGTGTCTAATGGACACCTCAGTTAAAAGAGCTTTTCTTCCACAGGAGAAAAATAGCTCTCTATTTAAATCTATTCCTGAGTTTTTCTACTCAGGCTACCATCTCAGCAAGGGAATGCCTCATGATTCTGGGTCTCATGGCATCAATGATGCTCATGATAACATTTATTTGTTTTTATTTATTTTATATTTGTTGACCGGGTTTGTCCGACTGGGCTACAATTGCCTGTTTTCAGTGGAGGCCCGAGGAGAAAAGCTCCAGCATCATCTTAAACCAGGGAAAGCTCCAGGGCCCAATGGTTATTCTTCTGACTTCTATAAAACCTTTAAAGTGGTACTAGCTCCTATCCTGCTTAATCTATTCAACTATATCTCACTGGAATATCATACCTTTATCTCAACCATTCAAAGACCATATTGTTCCCCAAAAACAACTTGGATAAATCGAATGTGAATAATTATAGGCCAATTTATTTAATGAATGTTGACATCAAAATTTTTTCCTCCTTGCCAGTTGTAAGAATTAAAAAAGTAATCACTTTCTTGATCTCCAAAGACCAAGCAGGGTTTATGTCTCAAAGACATACCTGGGACAATACACTGACTCTAGAATCTATGATTGGACTTTCGAAAAATGATAAATGTCCTAGATATGCAATGATTCTGGACACTTCAAAGGCATTTGATAGGGTCAACTGGAGTTTTCTATTCACAGTCTTATCCTACTTTGATATCCCCTCTAACTTTATTAATATAATCAAAATTCTGTATAACAGTTCATATACGTGTATACATATAAATAAAAAAGCCTCAAAGCCAATAAAAATTTCAAACGGGATCAGACAAGGGTGCCCTCTTTCGGCCATTCTTTTTAATCTATACCTGGAACCACTATTTCTTTCCATTAAACAATCAACCTATCACTCAATACCTAAAATACTAAACACGAATATAAGTCTGACTGCATTTGCCGATGACTTGAATGTCTACTTTGAACACCCTCTGATTGATTATAAAAAAATATTGGCTACTATAAACACATTTGCTCATATCTCTGATTATAAAATCAATCTTAATAAATCATTCACATTCCCAATCAATCCAGCAGCTCACAAAGATCTCTTTCCAGTCTCTCCCTTTAACATGTCTTATTCTTGCAAATACCTAGGAGTATACTATGACCTCTCTTTCTCTTCTACAATATTTTCTAATGTTTCCAACTATGGTCAACACTATCCCAAGACCTAAACAGGTGGCAGCAGTTGAAACTGACCCTACTATCTAAAGCATCTATTATTAAAATGAATATCCTCCCAAAGTTCCTTTATCAGCTATATGCATCTTTCTCCTTCATTCCCAACTCGTTTTTCATTAAAATTCACAAAACCTTTGCAAAAATTATCTGGCATCCAAAATCAGTTAGAGTATCATATCAGAAACTCATCTTACCAAAATCTAAAGGAGGTCTTTGTATGCCAGACTTACATCTCTACTGTACTATTTTGCAAGCCAACAGACTAATGTCTATCGTTAATTATCTTCCATCTAAACATACATGGACTCCCCCGTGGGTTAAAATGTGGTACAGTCATATTATGGATAATAACTTAAATCCCAAGGCTCTCCCCTTTTTAGACCCAGTAACACTTAGGAAATTAAAAATAATACACCACATCCTGAAATGCAAAATCAGTCCTTCCAAGAGATCTCTAAATCCCTGAAGTTAGATAAAACTCTCCTCCTATTCCAACCCATCTAAATCCAAATATCAAATTAAATAATAATATGATCAACCTTGCTGACTTTCCCTTAATAAAAGACTACTCTCTATGGGACATCCACAAACATAAAGCTCTTTCACCATTAGAATTAAGAGACACCTTAAAAATATCTAATAAAATGCATTATAATCCTGCTTCAAATCAGGGAATTTATTACATCTCTAATTCAAGACCTTACGATTCCTGACCATGATCTCACACAGGTTTCCAATCTGATTCAGGTC